>NW_026970192.1:0-300000 GCF_028390025.1 Pseudophryne corroboree | reverse complement strand
TTTTTTTCAACTGATTGCTACGCAGCGAACAACGGCAGCATGCGATCAACTCGGAATGACCCCCTATATACATAGAAACATGGATTTTTACTGCAGGAATTATGGTTAGTTTAGGGGTATCGGTTAGGGTCAACAGAGGTGTAGCTAGGGGTCCAAGCGCCCCTGGCAAAGTAAGGGACTGGCGCCCCCCCTTTCGATAAAGCATTGCAGTCCATTGGCGGTTACCATGTTGGAGCCACAGCAACTGACCCCCTCCCCCACACGCTGCCCTACATCATCGGCTGGGATTCACTGTTGGTGTGAAGCCACTGGGAACAGTCTGGTAGCATTAGCAGCAGTCTGTGTCATAGATAGGGAAGGCAGAAGGTTAACTAGCTAATAGCAGTCTGTTGGCAGCAGAGGCTGGGCGGGGGGCTGAGAATGAGCCAACGCTGATCAGTGTCCAGTCTGCTCAGACAAAAATATTTTGTGATCAGGGCTGGTTCTAGACCAAAGGAGCCAATGGCAAAAATTTCCTTTGGCACCCCCCCCCCCCACACACATACACACACACACACACACACACACACACACACACACACACACACCAAAAAAGAACATATCCCAGTTTAACATAACGCTATGTGGTGCAAGGTGTGGAGCTGGTCACTTGTATCAGACCTCTGACATTTGCCTTTTCACCCATATTGCATACTTTTTCTTGCAGGTTGTGTCTTAATTCAAGAAGTGTTCTAAGTACTTCAGCTTAGTATCTTTACTGACCCCTCTTTACCCCACAAAAAAATGGAGCCTTTGACTCGGACCGTCAGTGAGGCCGGCAGGTGGTTTTCATACTGGGCTATCCAGCTCTTCGGTGGCGGTGGCAGGGACATTCAGAAAAGGGCCAGCACAGCAAAATGCATAATAATGGCAATACAGTATGGACCACAGGGACTGGACAAAGTGATGGGGTAAAAGGAGGGGGGAGGGTTTAGTTGGCCTGTTAATTGTTTTCCTGCTTAAATTGAGCAGTTGGTGGATACACTTTAAAAAGCAATATTGGCACTGTGGCCCCATTATTTCTGTTCTTAATACTTGGAGCCCTGAACAAGTGTCCCCTTTGTCCCCCCTGTCACTGGGCCTGTTCAGGCGTTACCTATGGAGAAGCTGCGACATGACATCCTAGGACACGATACTGCACCATGCATCACCATTATATTTCAGTGTGCCTTGTCAATATTTAAATCTTGTTCTGTGTGACGTGAGTTGTAAATGGTTGAAAATCTCTGTGCTACAGTATCGTCACCATGTAGTTATAACAACACCGCAAAACCACCAAAAGACGTGTTTTGGTAGAGGGACTGCTGGAGGGGCCCATTGGGGCCCCCAGTTTGCTACCCCACCCCAGTATACCTGTGCTGTAGCCAGTGGAAGGGGCACTATCTTCCCGGTGATCTCTTCGGGAAGATGGTGCCGCACATAGAAAGCAAAGACTCTGGCTGCACTCTCCTGCCCTCGCTCTAAGCAAGGTGATCGGGCCACAAAAGGACCCCTGTCGGACCTCGGCCTGTGGGCCACAAAAGGATGCATTGGGGGCGGCATGCGGCCCATGGGTTTGACACCCCTGCCCTAGAGTATCAAAATTTGTTTCACGGCACCCCTAGGCCAAAGTTTTTTTTATTGAGAAATTCAGAAAAAAATATAAAATTAAGTAAATTGTGTTTATAGCATGTCATCCTCAGGTTCAGTTATGTTGTGAGGGAATGGTTTTGCCAATTTAATAAAGTATAAATAATTTTAATTGGTCCTGGACCACCAAACTATGCTACCAGTGCAAGAACCCCAGTTTGGAAACTACTGCCATAAAATAAACCTTTTTTGTTTTTTTTAAACTACATGTAATACACCTTAGATCTCAGTTCCTAAAAGGTTTTAAACCCTTGCATACAGTAAACTACACATATTTAAAAATCCTACACCGGGCACAAGTGCTCACGGGCCAATTTCATGGCAGTCTCGGATAGGAGGGCATTGTGGATTCACCAAGGGAATGCTGATGCTGACTCCAAGAAGAAAGGGAGTCTCTTCCCTATGAAGGTGAAGCCTTGTTTGGCGACGGCCTAGTTAATTTGATCTCGGCAGCTCCCGCAGGTAAGTCATCCTTCTTGCCCTATGTTCCCTCTCAACGGATGAAGACGCATCATTATCTGACGCAGTCATTTCGGCCCAATAGATATGCAAGAAGTTAAGATTCCCCTTTCTTTGCAGGTAGAGGAAGGAAAAGAGGGAAGAGGTCTGTAGCCTCTTCAAGATCGCAGGAGCAGAGATCGTCCTCTGCTTCTGCCAAATCCACTGCATGACGCTGGGGCTCTCTTGCAGGAGCCCGCACCAGTGGTGGCACGTCTAAAACTCTTCAGTCAGTTCTAGATTCATTCGGACCTGGACTCGTGGGTTTTACAAATAGTGTCCCAAGGGTACAAACTGGGGTTTCAAGACGTTCCCCCTCACCGATTGTTCAAATCAGCCTTAGTCAGCAGGGAGAAGGTTTTTATTCAAGCCTCTTCGTGGTCCCGAAGCCGGACGGCTCAGTCAGACCAATCTTAAATCTGAAATCCCTTAATTTCTACCTAAAGAAATTCAATTTCAAGATGGAATCTCTCAGGGTAGTGATCTCCAGTCCGGGGGATAAAGGAGATTTCATGGTTTTGGTAGACATAAAGGATGCCTACTTATATGTTCCCATTTAGCCACTGCATCAAGCTACCTGAGGTTTGCAATTCAGGATTGTCATTACCAATTTCAGACGTTGCCGTTTGGTCTGTCCACGGCTCCGAGGATTTTCACCAGGGTGATGGCGGAAATGATGGTCCTCCTTCGCAAGCAAGGAGTCACAATTATCCCGTACTTGGATGATCTCCTGATAAAGGCGAGATCCAGGGACCAGTTGGTGCAAAACATCTACTCTCCCTGACAGTTCTTCAACAACATGGTTGGCTCCTAAACTTGCCAAAATCGCAGTTGGTCCCAATGACGCGGTTGTTGTTTTTGGGAGTGATACTGGACACAGAAGAGGTTTTCTTCTAGTGGAAAGGCTCTGGAGATCCAGAGTCTGGTCAAACAAATTCTGAAACCAGCAAGAGTGTTAATCCATCAATGCATTCAGTTGCTGGGGAAGATGGTCGCGGCCTACGAGGCCATTCAGTTTGGCAGGTTCCATGCCAGAGTGTTCCAGTTGGACCTGTTGGACAAGTGGTCCGGATCCCACCTACACATGCACCGGAGGATAATCCTGTCTTCCAAGACCAGAATCTCACTCCATTGGTGGCTGCACAGTTCTCACCACCTAGAGGGGCGATGGTTCGGGATCCAGGACGGGATCCTAGGGACCACGGATGCAACCCTCCGAGGCTGGAGAGCAGTCACACAGGGGGAAAACATCCAAGGAAGATGGTCAAGTCTTCCTTGGATGTTTTCATCTCCACATAAATGTTCTGGAGTTAAGGGCCATTTAATAACTGCAGACACAGTACGCACTGGGACGGGTGCCCAGCATCCTCTACGGACTAAGAGAAAAGGATTTACCGGTAGGTATTAAAATCCTATTTTCTCTAACGTCCTAGAGGATGCTGGGGACTCCGTAAGGACCATGGGGATAGACGGGCTCCGCAGGAGACATGGGCACTTTAAGAAAGACTTTAGTTCTGGGTGTGCACTGGCTCCTCCCTCTATGCCCCTCCTCCAGACCTCAGTTTGATACTGTACCCAGTGGAGATTGGGTGCTTTTCAGGAGCTCTCCTGAGCTTTCTGACAGAAAGTATTTTGTTAGGTATTTAATTTTCAGGGAGCACTGCTGGCAACAGACTCCCTCATCGAGGGACTGAGGGGAGAGAAGCAGCCCTACTCTCTGAGTTGCAAGGTCCTGCTTCTTAGGCTACTGGACACCACTAGCTCCAGTGGGATTGGTACGCAGGATCTCACCCTCGCCGTCCGTCCCAGAGCCGCGCCGCCGTCCCCCTCGCAGAGCCGGAAGATAGAAGCCGGGTGAGTATGAGAAGAAAAGAAGACTTCAGAGGCGGCAGAAGACTTCATGATCTTCACTGAGGTAACGCACAGCACTGCAGCTGTGCGCCTTTGCTCCCATACACCTCACATACTCCGGTCACTGTAAGGGTGCAGGGCGCAGGGGGGGCGCCCTGGGCAGCAATATAAACCTCTTTCGCAAAAATATAACATATATACAGCTGGGCACTTTATATATGTATAAGCCCCCACCAATTTTAGTTTAAGCGGGACAGAAGCCCGCCTCCGAGGGGGCGGGGCTTCTCCCTCAGCACTCACCAGCGCCATTTTTTCTCCACAGCACCGCTGAGAGGAAGCTCTCCGGACTCTCCCCTGCTTATACCACGTTAGACAAGAGGGTTGAAAAGAGGGGGGGGGGGCACATAATTCGCAAATTACATACAGCAGCACTACTGGGCAAACATTAAGTTACTGTTTTATTCCTGGGTTATATAGCGCTGGGGGGTGTGCTGGCATACTCTCTCTCTGTCTCTCCAAAGGGCCTTGTGGGGAAACTGTCTTCAGAAAAAGCATTCCCTGTGTGTGTAGTGTGTCGGTACACGTGTGTCGACATGTCTGAGGAAGAAGGCTATATTAGAGAGGAGCGGGAGCAAATGAATGTGGTGTCTCCGCCGACAGCTGATTGGATGGATATGTGGAATGTTTTAAATGCTAGTGTAAACTCATTGCACAAAAGATTAGACAAGGCAGAAGCTTTGGGACAGTCGGGGTTTAAACCCATGCCTGATCCTATGTTGCAGGGACTGTCAGGGTCTCATAAGCGCCCACTATCCCAGATTGTTGACACAGATACCGACACGGATTCTGACTCCAGTGTCGATTACGATGATGCAAAGTTACAGCCAAAATTGGCAAAATCCATTCGATTTATGATTATGGCAATAAAAGATGTTTTGCACATCACAGAGGAACCCCCTGTCGCTGACAAGAGGGTACATATGTACAAGGGTAAGAAGCCTGAGGTAACCTTTCCCCCCTCACACGAGCTGAACGAGTTATGTGAAAAAGCTTGGGAATCTCCAGATAAAAGACTGCAGATTTCCAAAAGGATTCTTATGGCGTATCCTTTCCCATCAACGGATAGGTTACGATGGGAATCCTCCCCTAGGGTGGACAAAGCATTAACACGCTTATCCAAGAAGGTAGCCCTCCCGTCCCAGGATACGGCTACCCTCAAAGAGTGTGCTGACCGCAAACAGGAGATTACCCTGAAGTCCATTTATACACATTCAGGTACCTTACTCAGACCGGCAATTGCGTCGGCCTGGGTGTGTAGTGCTGTAGCGGCATGGACAAATACCTTATCTGAGGGGATGGATAGCCTAGACAAGGATACTATTTTATTGACCCTGGGGCATATAAGAGATGCTGTCCTATATATGTGTGTATGCAAACTACAGGTGGTGCTGCAGGGCCCACACCCTTTTACTTGTCTTGTAGAGCAGCTCTGAAGCTGTTACAGTGCCCAGCTGCTGCAAGAAATCAGCTTGAATGCTTCAGGGGCTTGGGCATGGCCAACATGAGCCCCACACCGAAGGAGGGTGGGGGTGTTTAATGCAAACTTGGGGTTATCCAAGCGCCGCAAAAGGCCATGCCCTGCATGCCCCTTTTCTCTTTTCATATACAGATGAGGGTTCCAGCCAACTTTGGCCCACTGCTTGGATGACATCACCGTATGCAAATCCGTCTGCTGCAGACCTTCCCCCAGGAATGCTTGCAATAGTTGTTGCATATGGTTTAATGTCTGAGGGTGCTTCAGTATTAGGCAGCCTTCCGCCCTCCCATGTTCATCTGAAAAGATGTGGTCTCCCTGTAGTTGTTGTCCCCAGACGAGAGTTCCCTTGTGCTTCCTCAGTTAAATCTCCTTAACTTGACGGGGGTGTGCCCGAGCAGCCGCCCTCCCCAGCCCTATCCCAACACCACCTGTAGTTTGCATACACACATATATAGGACAGCATCTCTTATATGCCCCAGGGTCAATAAAATAGTATCCTTATCTAGGGTATCCATCCCCTCAGATAAGGTATCCGTCCATGCCGCTACAGCACTACACACCCAGGCCGACGCAATTGTCGGTCTGAGTAAGGTACCTGAATGTGTATAAATGGACTTCAGGGTAATCTCCTGTTTGCGGTCAGCAGACTCTTTGAGGGTAGCCGTATACTGGGACGGGAGGGCTACCTTCTTGGATAAGCGTGTTAATGCTTTGTCCACCCTAGGGGAGGATTCCCATCGTAACCTATCCATTGATGGGAAAGGATACGCCATAAGAATCCTTTTGCAAATCTGCAGTCTTTTATCTGGAGATTCCCAAGCTTTTTCACATAACTCGTTCAGCTCGTGTGACCCCCTCAAAGGTTACCTCAGGCTTTTTCACCTTGTACATATGTACCCTCTTGTCAGGGACAGGGGGTTCCTCTCTGATGTGCAAAACATCTTTTATTGCCATAATCATATATCGAATGGATTTTGCCAATTTTGGCTGTAACTTTGCATCATCGTAATCGACACTGGAGTCAGAATCCGTGTCTGTATCTGTGTCAACAATCTGGGATAGTGGGCGCTTATGAGACCCTGACAGTCCCTGCAACATAGGATCAGGCATGGGTTGAGACCCTGACTGTCCCAAAGCTTCAGCCTTGTCTAATCTTTTGTGCAATGAGTTTACACTAGCATTTAAAACATTCCACATATCCATCCAATCAGCTGTCGGCGGAGACACCACATTCATTTGCTCCCGCTCCTCTCTAATATAGCCTTCTTCCTCAGACATGTCGACACACGTGTACCGACACACCACACACACAGGGAATGCTTTTTCTGAAGACAGTTTCCCCACAAGGCCCTTTGGAGAGACAGAGAGAGAGTATGCCAGCACACCCCCCAGCGCTATATAACCCAGGAATACACAGTAACTTAATGTTTGCCCAGTAGTACTGCAGCATGTAATTTGCGCCAAATTATGTGCCCCCCCCCCTCTTTTCAACTCTCTTGTCTACCGTGGTATAAGCAGGGGAGAGTCCGGGGAGCTTCCTCTCAGCGGTGCTGTGAAGAAAAAATGGCGCTGGTGAGTGCTGAGGGAGAAGCCCCGCACCCTCGGCGGCAGGCTTCTGTCCCGCTTAAACTGTAAAATTGGCGGGGGCTCATACATATATACAGTGCCCCGCTGTATATGTGTTATATTTTTGCCAAAAAGAGGTTTATATTGCTGCCCAGGGTGCCCCCCCCTGCGCCCTGCAGCCTTACAGTGACCGGAGTGTGTGAGGTGTATGGGAGCAATGGCGCACAGCTGCAGTGCTGTGCGTTACTTCAGTGAAGATCATGAAGTCTTCTGCCGCCTCTGAAGTCTTCTTTTCTTCTCATACTCACCCGGCTTCTATCTTCCGGCTCTGCAAGGGGGACGGAGGCGCGGCTCTGGGACGGACGGCGAGGGTGAGATCCTGCGTACCAATCCCTCTGGAGCTAATGGTGTCCAGTAGCCTAAGAAGCAGGACCTTGCAACTCAGAGAGTAGGGCTGCTTCTCTCCCCTCAGTCCCTCGATGAGGGAGTCTGTTGCCAGCAGTGCTCCCTGAAAATTAAAAACTTAACAAAATACTTTCTGTCAGAAAGCTCAGGAGAGCTCCTGAAAAGCACCCAGTCTCCACTGGGCACAGTATCAAACTGAGGTCTGGAGGAGGGGCATAGAGGGAGGAGCCAGTGCACACCCAGAACTAAAGTCTTTCTTAAAGTACCCATGTCTCCTGCGGAGCCTATCTATCCCCATGGTCCTTACGGAGTCCCCAGCATCCTCTAGGACGTTAGAGAAAATAGGATTTTAATACCTACCGGTAAATCCTTTTCTCTTAGTCCGTAGAGGATGCTGGGCACCCGTCCCAGTGCGTACTGTGTCTGCAGTTATTAAATGGCCCTTAACTCCAGAACATTTATGTGGAGAAAACTTTCCTGACTTGACCATCTTCCTTGGATGTTTTCCCCCTGTGTGACTGCTCCCCTGCCTCGGAGGGTTGCATCCATGGTCCCTAGGATCCAGTCCTGGATCCCGAACCATGGCCCCTCTAGGAGGTGAGAACTGTGCAGCCACCAATGGAGTAAGATTCTGGTCTTGGAAGACAGGATTATCCTCCGGTGCATGTGTAGGTGGGATCCGGACCACTTGTCCAACAGGTCCCACTGGAACACTCTGGCATGGAACCTGCCAAACTGAATGGCCTCGTAGGCCGCAACCATCTTCCCCAGCAACAGAATGCATTGATGGATTAACACTCTTGCTGGTTTCAGAATTTGTTTGACCAGACTCTGGAACTCCATAGCCTTTCCACTGGAAGAAAGCCTCTTCTGTGTCCAGTATTACTCCCAGAAACAACAACCGCGTCATTGGGACCAACTGCGATTTTGGCAAGTTTAGGAGCCAACCATGTTGTTGAAGAACTGTCAGGGAGAGTAGATGTTTTGCACCAACTGGTCCCTGGATCTCGCCTTTATCAGGAGATCATCCAAGTACGGCATAATTGTGACTCCTTGCTTGCGAAGGAGAACCATCATTTCCACCATCACCCTGGTGAAAATCCTCGGAGCCGTGGACAGACCAAACGGCAACGTCTGAAATTGGTAATGACAATCCTGAATTGCAAACCTCAGGTAGCTTGATGCAGTGGCTAAACGGGAACATGTAATTAGGCATCCTTATGTCTACCAAAACCATGAAATCTCCTTCCTCCGGACTGGAGATCCCTACCCTGAGAGATTCCATCTTGAAATTGAATTTCTTTAGGTAGAAATTGAGGGATTTCAGATTTAAGATTGGTCTGACTGAGCCGTCCGGCTTCGGGAGCACGAAGAGGCTTGAATAAAAACCTTCTCCCTGCTGACTAAGGCCGATTTGAACAATCGGTGAGGGGGAACGTCTTGAAACCCCAGTTTGTACCCTTGTGACACTATTTGTAAAACCCACGAGTCCAGGTCCAAATTAATCCAGAACTGACTGAAGTGTTTTAGACGTGCCCCCACTGGTGTGGGCTCCTGCAAGAGAGCCCCAGCGTCATGCAGTGGATTTGGCAGAAGCAGAGGACGATCTCTGCTCCTGCGATCTTGAAGAGGCTACAGACCTCTTCCCTCTTCTCCTTCCTCTACCTGCAAAGAAAGGGGAATCTTAACTTCTTGCATATCTATTGGGACAAAATGACTGCGTTAGACAATGATGCGTCTTCATCCGTTGAGAGGGAACATAGGGCAAGAAGGTTGACTTACCTGCGGGAGCTGCCGAGATCAAATTAACTAGGCCGTTGCCAAACAAGGCTTCACCTTCATAGGGAAGAGACTCCCTTTCTTCTTGGAGTCAGCATCAGCATTCCCTTGGTGAATCCACAATGCCCTCCTATCCGAGACTGCCATGAAATTGGCCCGTGAACTCAAGAGTCCTATATCCCTTGCAGTCGTAAGTATGCTGCAGTGTCCTTGATATGATCCAACGTAAGGAGTATCCCATCTCTCCAAGATATCTATATCGGAAGACAAGGTATTCGACCAATTCTTGAATACTACTACTCACCCATGCGCATGTAATGGCAGGTCTAAGTAATGTACCCGTGGTTACATAACTAGAAATAATGTAGCTTCCTGCATATGATCCGCTGGATTTGTGACAGGGCCCCGTGCAGAACAGGGGGTGACTCCCACTTTATTCTGTCCGCAGCAGGAAATGAATAAACAATCGGAAACCTTTTGGGGATTTGAAACCATCTTGTCGAGCTGGATCAGACTTTCTCAAACAGAGATGGAGGAATGTTACATCAGCTTTCATTATATATCTATATATACATACATATAGACCCCTTTGTCAGGAACAGCAGGGTCCTCAGTGATGTTAATATGTCCTTAATATCCACAATCATGTACTGAATGCTCCTTGCCAATATTGGATCTAATCAGGAAATATTATGGTCGACATAGGAATCAGTATCCGAGTCAGTATCAGTGTGTAGTAACATTATTGCGGGCCTGAGGGAAAAGAAGCATAGCCATGAACATCACATCTATTCTCTACGTCTGTGTCTGGGACACAGATTTATCCAACCTCACTCTGATATTATTGAAACTTTCACCCAGTCAGTTATTGGTGGTGCCAACAGGGCCACCATCATATGTCTGCATTCCTAATATAGTTTCCTCTTGGGAAAAACATTCAGCCACCGACATGTTGACACACATGTACCAAGTACCCACAGACACATCGGCTTATGGGGGATAGACCTACAGTAAATCTGTCAGAGGGACAGAGAGGATTTTTCAGCTCACAACCCAGCGTCAAAAGTACACAGTCTGGGAAATAATAAACTCTATAGTGATAGACTTGTAACGCTCTATAGATGTGCTGGTGAGGTGAGGAAGAAGCCCCGCCGCTGTAATGGCACGCTTCTGTCCCGCTCAGAAACAAATAATTAATTACGCTGGCGGGGTAAGGACAGTGCCCAGGCACTAATGTCCACTTTTGCCAGCCTTTTGTGAGGAATTTATGCTGCCCACGGTGCCCCCCCCCCACCCACCCACATGCCCTGCACCCTGCAGTGCCTGTGTTTGTGTGGAAGCATGGCGCACAGCATTCCGCTCGCTGCGTGGTACCTCCGAATGCCGTCACTGGAGAAGAAGTCTTCTGTTCTTCTGCTACTCGCCTGTCTTCTGACTTCTGGCTCTGTAAGGGGGTGATGGCAGGCTACGGGAGTGGGCATCTAGGCGTACCCAGCGATCAGCACCCTCAGGAGCTAATGGTGTCCTGTCAGCCAGAAGCAGAGCCATTGAACTCACTAGAAGTTGGTCATACTTCTCTCCCCTAAGTTCCACGAAGCAGGGAGACTGTTGCCAGCAGCCTCCCTGAAAATAAGAAAAACTAACATAAGTCTTTTCAGAGAAACTCAGTAGAGCTCCCCTGTAGTGCATCCAGTCTCACTGGGCACAATTCTAAAACTGGAGTCTGGAGGAGGGGCATAGAGGGAGGAGACAGTTCACACCCTTTGAAAGTCTTAAAGTGCCCATGTCTCCTGCGGATCCCGTCTATACCCCATGGTTCTTAATGTGATCCCAGCATCCTCTAGGACGTATGAGAAAACAAATAACGCACACACGAGGAGGAGAGAACAAAGGAAGCTATAAGGAGGGGAGGGGAGGGGAGGGGAGGGGGGGGGGGGAGGTAAGGTAGTAAAGGGATATTGGATAAACTACAACCTTATACATGTTCATTAATGTACCAGTAGTTAGAAGTAGAAGAGCTCTAACAGAAACCACAAAGCTTATCTAAAGCCACACCACACTGGATATGCCCAATCTCATTTGATCTTTGAAGCAAAGCAGTATTGGACTTTGTTACTACCAAGCAGTCTCCCATCCATGTATTATCAGATTCTTTAGGTGTTTTTAAACTATCAACACCCTTTTCTTGGTACTGTACATTTAATTTTTACACATATTCTTTTATGTACCAGAAGTTAGAAGTAGAAGAGCTCTAACAGAAACCACGAGCTCATCTACAGCCACAGCACACTGGATTTGCCCAATCTCTCCTGATCATGGAAGCTGAGCAGTGTTGGTCCTGGTTTTAGTACTTGGATGGGAGACCACCAGGAAATACCAGGAGCTGTGTGTATTTTTACAATACCAACACCGTTCTCTTGATGCATTCCATTTTGAAACATTGGGGCAGATCTATTAAGCCTGGTGAACTGATAAAGTGCAAGGTGATAAAGTACCAGCCAGTCAGCTCCTAACTGTCATTTTTCAAACCCAGCCTGTGACATGGCAATTAGGAGTTGATTGGCTGGTACTTTATCACCATGCAAATTATCATTTCACCAGGTTTAATAAATCGTCCGCTTATTCATTTATGTACGAGTAGTTAGAAGTAGAAGAACTCTAACAGAAACCACTAAGCTCATCTACAGCCACACCACACTGTATATGCCCAATATCACCTGATCTTAGGCCTGGTTTGTTCTTGGATGTGAGACCACCTGGGAATACCAGGTGCTGTAGGTAGTTTTATACTACCAACACCGTTCTCTTGATGCATTCTATTTTGAAACTTATTCATTGATGTAGAAGTTAGAAACAGCAAAAATCATCTACAGCCGCATCACACTGGATATGTCCAATCCAGTGGCGTAACTAGAAATTTTTCTCCCCCAAGCCAAAAAATTCTTCGGCGCCCCCCCCCCCCCCCTTCATGCTCCATAATTGGGAGCAAGAAAGGGATAAATATGCGCGCGCCTAAGGCGCGCGCGTCAAAAAAAGGGGCGTGGTTTTGTTGGAGTGGGCGTGGTTTCACATAAAGGGGCATGGCATTGCAGGGAAAGACTACCTTATACCCCAGTTTTGCAACCTGCACGCCCATACGTTGGCCACCACAGGAAAGAAAAATAATCCTGATTCATGCCCCTTACATTATTTGTCATTTTTCCTCCTTATAGTAATGCTCAGTATACATTATGCCACATACTGCAATGGCCCTTAGACATTATGCCGCACACAATAATGCACGACACAATATGCACACACTGTAATGCCCCCGACACATTATGCCACACCGTAATGTCTGTGACACATTATGCCACACACCGTAATGCCTGTGACACATTATGACAGGAATCGCAATGCCCGTTATACATTATGCTACACACTGCAATGCCCCTGATACATTATAGCACATACAATGTCTGTGACACATTATGACACACACCGCAATGTCCGTGATACATTATGCCACACACTGCAATTAGAGATGAGCGGGTTCGGTTTCTCTGAATCCGAACCCGCACGAACTTCATGTTTTTTTCACGGGTCCGAGCAGACTCGGATCCTCCCGCCTTGCTCGGTTAACCCGAGCGCGCCCGAACGTCATCATAACGCTGTCGGATTCTCGCGAGACTCGGATTCTATATAAGGAGCCGCGCGTCGCCGCCATTTTCACACGTGCATTGAGATTGATAGGGAGAGGACGTGGCTGGCGTCCTCTCCATTTAGATTAGGGTTGAGAGAGAGAGAGAGAGATTGACCTGAGGCTGTGATACTGTAGAAGAGAGTGCAGAGTTTAGTGACTGACGACCACAGTGACCACCAGACAGTGCAGTTGTTTGTTTTATTTAATATATCCGTTCTCTGCCTGAAAAAAACGATACACACAGTGACTCAGTCACATACCATATCTGTGTGCACTGCTCAGCCCAGTGTGCTGCATCAATGTATATATATATCTGACTGTGCTCAGCTCACACAGCTTATAATTGTGGGGGAGACTGGGAGCACTGCAGTGCCAGTTATAGGTTATAGCAGGAGCCAGGAGTACATAATATTATATTAAAATTAAACAGTGCACACTTTTGCTGCAGGAGTGCCACTGCCAGTGTGACTAGTGACCAGTGACCTGACCACCAGTATATATAATATTAGTAGTATACTATCTCTTTATCAACCAGTCTATATTAGCAGCAGACACAGTACAGTGCGGTAGTTCACGGCTGTGGCTACCTCTGTGTCGGCACTCGGCAGCCCGTCCATAATTGTATATACCACCTAACCGTGGTTTTTTTTTCTTTCTTTATAGTCATACTAGTTACGAGTATACTATCTCTTTTATCAACCAGTCTATATTAGCAGCAGACACAGTACAGTGCGGTAGTTCACGGCTGTGGCTACCTCTGTGTCGGCACTCGGCAGCCCGTCCATAATTGTATATACCACCTAACCGTGGTTTTTTTTTCTTTCTTTATACATACATACTAGTTACGAGTATACTATCTCTTTATCAACCAGTCTATATTAGCAGCAGACACAGTACAGTGCGGTAGTTCACGGCTGTGGCTACCTCTGTGTCGGCACTCGGCAGCCCGTCCATAATTGTATATACCACCTAACCGTGGTTTTTTTTTCTTTCTTTATACATACATACTAGTTACGAGTATACTATCTCTTTATCAACCAGTCTATATATTAGCAGCAGACACAGTACAGTGCGGTAGTTCACGGCTGTGGCTACCTCTGTGTCGGCACTCGGCAGCCCGTCCATAATTGTATATACCACCTAACCGTGGTTTTTTTTTTCTTTCTTTATACATACATACTAGTTACGAGTATACTATCTCTTTATCAACCAGTCTATATATTAGCAGCAGACACAGTACAGTGCGGTAGTTCACGGATGTGGCTACCTCTGTGTCGGCACTCGGCAGCCCGTCCATAATTGTATATACCACCTAACCGTGGTTTTTTTTTCTTTCTTTATACATACATACTAGTTACGAGTATACTATCTCTTTATCAACCAGTCTATATTAGCAGCAGACACAGTACAGTGCGGTAGTTCACGGCTGTGGCTACCTCTGTGTCGGCACTCGGCAGCCCGTCCATAATTGTATATACCACCTAACCGTGGTTTTTTTTTCTTTCTTTATACATACATACTAGTTACGAGTATACTATCTCTTTATCAACCAGTCTATATATTAGCAGCAGACACAGTACAGTGCGGTAGTTCACGGCTGTGGCTACCTCTGTGTCGGCACTCGGCAGCCCGTCCATAATTGTATATACCACCTAACCGTGGTTTTTTTTTCTTTCTTTATAGTCATACTAGTTACGAGTATACTATCTCTTTATCAACCAGTCTATATTAGCAGCAGACACAGTACAGTGCGGTAGTTCACGGCTGTGGCTACCTCTGTGTCGGCACTCGGCAGCCCGTCCATAATTGTATATACCACCTAACCGTGTTTTTTTTTTCTTTCTTTATACATACATACTAGTTACGAGTATACTATCTCTTTATCAACCAGTCTATATATTAGCAGCAGACACAGTACAGTGCGGTAGTTCACGGCTGTGGCTACCTCTGTGTCGGCACTCGGCAGCCCGTCCATAATTGTATATACCACCTAACCGTGGTTTTTTTTTCTTTCTTTATAGTCATACTAGTTACGAGTATACTATCTCTTTATCAACCAGTCTATATTAGCAGCAGACACAGTACAGTGCGGTAGTTCACGGCTGTGGCTACCTCTGTGTCGGCACTCGGCAGCCCGTCCATAATTGTATATACCACCTAACCGTGGTTTTTTTTCTTTCTTTATACATACATACTAGTTACGAGTATACTATCTCTTTATCAACCAGTCTATATATTAGCAGCAGACACAGTACAGTGCGGTAGTTCACGGCTGTGGCTACCTCTGTGTCGGCACTCGGCAGCCCGTCCATAATTGTATACTAGTATCCAATCCATCCATCTCCATTGTTTACCTGAGGTGCCTTTTAGTTGTGCCTATTAAAATATGGAGAACAAAAATGTTGAGGTTCCAAAATTAGGGAAAGATCAAGATCCACTTCCACCTCGTGCTGAAGCTGCTGCCACTAGTCATGGCCGAGACGATGAAATGCCAGCAACGTCGTCTGCCAAGGCCGATGCCCAATGTCATAGTACAGAGCATGTCAAATCCAAAACACCAAATATCAGTAAAAAAAGGACTCCAAAACCTAAAATAAAATTGTCGGAGGAGAAGCGTAAACTTGCCAATATGCCATTTACCACACGGAGTGGCAAGGAACGGCTGAGGCCCTGGCCTATGTTCATGGCTAGTGGTTCAGCTTCACATGAGGATGGAAGCACTCAGCCTCTCGCTAGAAAAATGAAAAGACTAAAGCTGGCAAAAGCAGTAGCACCGCAAAGAACTGTGCGTTCTTCGAAATCCCAAATCCACAAGGAGAGTCCGACTCCAATTGTGTCGGTTGCGATGCCTGACCTTCCCAACACTGGACGTGAAGAGCATGCGCCTTCCACCATTTGCACGCCCCCTGCAAGTGATGGAAGGAGCACCCGCAGTCCAGTTCCTGATAGTCAGATTGAAGATGTCAGTGTTGAAGTACACCAGGATGAGGAGGATATGGGTGTTGCTGGCGCTGGGGAGGAAATTGACCAGGAGGATTCTGATGGTGAGGTGGTTTGTTTAAGTCAGGCACCCGGGGAGACACCTGTTGTCCGTGGTAGGAATATGGCCGTTGACATGCCTGGTGAAAATACCAAAAAAATCAGCTCTTCGGTGTGGAAGTATTTCACCAGAAATGCGGACAACAGGTGTCAAGCCGTGTGTTCCCTTTGTCAAGCTGTAATAAGTAGGGGTAAGGACGTTAACCACCTTGGAACATCCTCCCTTATACGTCACCTGCAGCACATTCATAATAAGTCAGTGACAAGTTCAAAAACTTTGGGTGACAGCGGAAGCAGTCCACTGACCAGTAAATCCCTTCCTCTTGTAACCAAGCTCACGCAAACCACCCCACCAACTCCCTCAGTGTCAATTTCCTCCTTCCCCAGGAATGCCAATAGTCCTGCAGGCAATGTCACTGGCAATTCTGACGAGTCCTCTCCTGCCTGGGATTCCTCCGATGCATCCTTGCGTGTAACGCCTACTGCTGCTGGCGCTGCTGTTGTTGCTGCTGGGAGTCGATGGTCATCCCAGAGGGGAAGTCGTAAGCCCACTTGTACTACTTCCAGTAAGCAATTGACTGTTCAACAGTCCTTTGCGAGGAAGATGAAATATCACAGCAGTCATCCTGCTGCAAAGCGGATAACTGAGGCCTTGACAACTATGTTGGTGTTAGACGTGCGTCCGGTATCCGCCGTTAGTTCACAGGGAACTAGACAATTTATTGAGGCAGTGTGCCCCCGTTACCAAATACCATCTAGGTTCCACTTCTCTAGGCAGGCGATACCGAGAATGTACACGGACGTCAGAAAAAGACTCACCAGTGTCCTAAAAAATGCAGTTGTACCCAATGTCCACTTAACCACGGACATGTGGACAAGTGGAGCAGGGCAGGGTCAGGACTATATGACTGTGACAGCCCACTGGGTAGATGTATGGACTCCCGCCGCAAGAACAGCAGCGGCGGCACCAGTAGCAGCATCTCGCAAACGCCAACTCTTTCCTAGGCAGGCTACGCTTTGTATCACCGCTTTCCAGAATACGCACACAGCTGAAAACCTCTTACGGCAACTGAGGAAGATCATCGCGGAATGGCTTACCCCAATTGGACTCTCCTGTGGATTTGTGGCATCGGACAACGCCAGCAATATTGTGTGTGCATTAAATATGGGCAAATTCCAGCACGTCCCATGTTTTGCACATACCTTGAATTTGGTGGTGCAGAATTTTTAAAAAAACGACAGGGGCGTGCAAGAGATGCTGTCGGTGGCCAGAAGAATTGCGGGACACTTTCGGCGTACAGGCACCACGTACAGAAGACTGGAGCACCACCAAAAACTACTGAACCTGCCCTGCCATCATCTGAAGCAAGAAGTGGTAACGAGGTGGAATTCAACCCTCTATATGCTTCAGAGGTTGGAGGAGCAGCAAAAGGCCATTCAAGCCTATAAAATTGAGCACGATATAGTAGGTGGAATGCACCTGTCTCAAGCGCAGTGGAGAATGATTTCAACGTTGTGCAAGGTTCTGATGCCCTTTGAACTTGCCACACGTGAAGTCAGTTCAGACACTGCCAGCCTGAGTCAGGTCATTCCCCTCATCAGGCTTTTGCAGAAGAAGCTGGAGACATTGAAGGAGGAGCTAACACGGAGCGATTCCGCTAGGCATGTGGGACTTGTGGATGGAGCCCTTAATTCGCTTAACAAGGATTCACGGGTGGTCAATCTGTTGAAATCAGAGCACTACATTTTGGCCACCGTGCTCGATCCTAGATTTAAAGCCTACCTTGGATCTCTCTTTCCGGCAGACACAAGTCTGCTGGGGTTGAAAGACCTGCTGGTGACAAAATTGTCAAGTCAAGCGGAACGCGACCTGTCAACATCTCCTCCTTCACATTCTCCCGCAACTGGGGGTGCGAGGAAAAGGCTCAGAATTCCGAGCCCACCCGCTGGCGGTGATGCAGGGCAGTCTGGAGCGACTGCTGATGCTGACATCTGGTCCGGACTGAAGGACCTGACAACGATTACGGACATGTCGTCTACTGTCACTGCATATGATTCTCTCAACATTGATAGAATGGTGGAGGATTATATGAGTGACCGCATCCAAGTAGGCACGTCACACAGTCCGTACTTATACTGGCAGGAAAAAGAGGCAATTTGGAGGCCCTTGCACAAACTGGCTTTATTCTACCTAAGTTGCCCTCCCACAAGTGTGTACTCCGAAAGAGTGTTTAGTGCCGCCGCTCACCTTGTCAGCAATCGGCGTACGAGGTTACATCCAGAAAATGTGGAGAAGATGATGTTCATTAAAATGAATTATAATCAATTCCTCCGCGGAGACATTGACCAGCAGCAATTGCCTCCACAAAGTACACAGGGAGCTGAGATGGTGGATTCCAGTGGGGACGAATTGATAATCTGTGAGGAGGGGGATGTACACGGTGATATATCGGAGGGTGATGATGAGGTGGACATCTTGCCTCTGTAGAGCCAGTTTGTGCAAGGAGAGATTAATTGCTTCTTTTTTTGGGGGGGTCCAAACCAACCCGTCATATCAGTCACAGTCGTGTGGCAGACCCTGTCACTGAAATGATGGGTTGGTTAAAGTGTGCATGTCCTGTTTTGTTTATACAACATAAGGGTGGGTGGGAGGGCCCAAGGACAATTCCATCTTGCACCTCTTTTTTCTTTTCTTTTTCTTTGCGTCATGTGCTGTTTGGGGAGGGTTTTTTGGAAGGGACATCCTGCGTGACACTGCAGTGCCACTCCTAGATGGGCCCGGTGTTTGTGTCGGCCACTAGGGTCGCTTATCTTACTCACACAGCTACCTCATTGCGCCTCTTTTTTTCTTTGCGTCATGTGCTGTTTGGGGAGGGTTTTTTGGAAGGGACATCCTGCGTGACACTGCAGTGACACTCCTAGATGGGCCCGGTGTTTGTGTCGGCCACTAGGGTCGCTAATCTTACTCACACAGCTACCTCATTGCGCCTCTTTTTTTCTTTGCGTCATGTGCTGTTTGGGGAGGGTTTTTTGGAAGGGCCATCCTGCGTGACACTGCAGTGCCACTCCTAGATGGGCCCGGTGTTTGTGTCGGCCACTAGGGTCGCTTATCTTACTCACACAGCGACCTCGGTGCAAATTTTAGGACTAAAAATAATATTGTGAGGTGTGAGGTATTCAGAATAGACTGAAAATGAGTGGAAATTATGGTTTTTGAGGTTAATAATACTTTGGGATCAAAATGACCGCCAAATTCTATGATTTAAGCTGTTTTTTAGGTTTTTTGGAAAAAAACACCCGAATCCAAAACACACCCGAATCCGACAAAAAAAATTCGGTGAGGTTTTGCCAAAACGCGGTCGAACCCAAAACACGGCCGCGGAACCGAACCCAAAACCAAAACACAAAACCCGAAAAATTTCCGGCGCTCATCTCTAACTGCAATGCCCGATACATTATAGCACATACAATGCCTGTGACACATTATGCCACACACTGCAATGACCTTGAGACATTATACCACAATGCCCGTGATATAGTATACCATACACCGTAATGCCTGTGACACATACCGCAATGCCCTGCCCGTTATACCCTATGCCACACATCGCAATGCCCGTTATGTATTATGCCACACTGCAATGACCCTGAGACATTATACCACATACCACAATGCCTGTGATATAGTATACCACACACCGTAATGCCTGACACATTATGACACACACCGCAATGTCCGTGATACATTATGCCACACACTGCAATGACCCTGAGACATTATACCACATATCACAATGCCCGCGATATAGTATACCATACACCGTAATGCCTGCGACACATTATGACACACACCGCAATGTCCGTGATACATTATGCCACACACCGTAATGCCCATTACACATTAAGTCCTACAGTAAGGCTTCTAATTACTTTTCAATTACCTGCTCGTTGTCAGGGGTTTCATGCACTGGGTGTCATGCTCGTTGCCAGGGGTTTCATGCTCTTGGTTCCATGCACGGTGCCAGGGGTTTTCATGCTCAGGGTGTCATGCTCGTTGCCAGGGGTTTCATGCACTGGGTGTCATGCTCGTTGCCAGGTGTTTCATGCACTGGGTGTCATGCTCGTTGCCAGATGTTTCATGCACTGGGTGTCATGCTCGTTGCTAGGAGGTAGTCTTTGTTGCTAGGGCTGTGCTCCCAGTGCCACATATGTCCCCAGTGCCAGATATTCCCCCACGGTGCCAGGTACTTACATGCCCCAGTGCCAAATATAGTCGTCCCCCCATGTGCCAGGTACACATATGCCCCCAGTGCCAGATATTCCCCCCCAGTGCCATATATGCCCCCAGTGCCAGATATTCCCCCCAGTGCCATATATGCCCCCCGTGCCATATATGCCCCCAGTGCCAGATACCCCCCCCCAGTGCCATATATGCCCCCAGTGCCAGATATTCCCCCCCAGTGCCATATATGCCCCAGTGCCAGATATCCCCCCCATTGCCAGATATGCCCCCAGTGCCAGATATTCCCCCCAGTGCCAGAAATGCCCCAGTGCCAGATATTCCTCCCTCCCCCCCCCCCCGTGCCATATATGCCCCCAGTGCCAGATATTTACCCCCCCCCCCCCGCCGTCGCTTTTTGGAGGGACACGGAGGGCACAGCTCGTCTCTCCTGTGTCCCTCCTGCTGCATCATCTCCGGCGGACGCGGGTCTAATAGGGGGAAGTGCCGGTTCGTGAGCCAATTAGAGCTCACGGACGGCACTTCCCCCTATTAGACCCGCGGCCGCCGGAGATGATGCAGCAGGAGGGACACAGGGAGGCGCGCTGTGTGCCCTCCGTGTCCCTCCAAAAAGCGGCGGAGGGAAGGAGACTGCAGACTGACATGCGGACGCTCGTCCGCATGTCAGTCTGCTGTAAATCAGTGGCGCCCCCGCAGCCTCTCGCCCCCAAGCCACCGCGAGGACTGCGGGGGCAGTAGTTACGCCACTGGTCCAATCTCATCTGATGATGGAAGCTAAGCAGTGTTGTGCCTGGTTTGTTTTTGGATTTCAAGTCCTGCCTTCTGGTTTGGCCATGGCACCTCGGATATTCACCAAGGTCATGGCCGTGATGACGACCCTTCACCATCAGAGAATCAGGATCCTGCCAAATCTGGACGACTTGCTGATCCTGGTGAACTCCCAAGAGGTTCTCCACAGTTATCTGGAACTGGCGGTCCAATTCCTAAAAGTCCACGGGTGGCTCATCAACTGAAAAAAGTCCTCGCTGGTCCCTGCTCGGAACATTGTGCACCTAGGGGCACTGCTGGACACACACAGCCAACAATTGTTTCTGTCTCCAGAGAAAGTCCTGAAAATTCAGGACAGTATCGTCCTCTCTCGCCCAAGAGTGTTGATACACACAGCGATGCAAGTACTAGACCTCATGGTGTCGGCTTTCGATATGGTAGAGTACGCTCAATTTCATTACCGCCCTCTGCAGAGGTTAATCCTCTCCAAGTGGGACGGCCTGCCTCATCGGATGATGTCTCAAATGATCTCCTTGACTCCGGAGGTTCGTCTGACACTGAGCTGGTGGCTACAGGACCAACAGTTGAGCAGGGGCCATCCCTTCTGGATCTCCAACTGTGTCCTCCTGACAATGGATGCCAGTCTTTTGGGCTGGGCCATGGTGTTGGAGCAACACTTTCTCCAGGGTCGGTGGACCAGGGAGGAATCTCTCCTCCTGATATACATTCTGGAATTGCAGGCAGTGTTCAATTAATTGACACTGGCCCTGCCTCTAGTACAGAACAGGCCTGTTCAAGTACAATCTGACAACGCCACCACGGTAGTGTACACAAATCATCAAGGCGGCACTCGAAACTGCATGGCAAAGCTGGAAGTATCAAAAATCCTCCGTTGGGTAGAAAGTCATCTGACAGCAATATCGGCAGTGTTCATTCCCGGAGTCCTCAACTAGGAAGCGGATTTCCTCAGTCGTCAGGACGTTCACGCTGGAGAGTGGAGAGGCCGCTGCAGAAATGTCTGCACTGGTGTCAGTAGGTGACTGAGGCAGGGATGACTGGGAGATAGTGGGTGACTGAAGCATGTATGAGTGGGAGATAGTGGGTGACTGAGGCCGGGGTGACTGGGAGATAGTGGGTGACAGGGAGATAGTGGGTTACTGAGGGAGGGGTGATAGGAAGGGGTTGGGTAAGTATGGGAAGAAAGTGGGTGACAGGTATAATAAATGACTAAGGCAGGGGTGATAGGGAGATAGTGGATGACTGTGGCAGGGGTGACAGGGACAGTAAGAGACTGAGGCAGGGGTGACAGGGATAGTGGCTGACTGAGGCAGGGGTGACTGGGAGATAGTGGGTGACTGAGGCAGGGTTGACAGGGATAGTGGGTGACTGAAGCAGGGGTGATAGGGTGACAGTGGGTGACTAAAGCAGGGGTGACTGGTATAGTGGGTGACTGAGGCAGGGATCGCAGATATAGTGGTTGACTGAGGCAGCGGTGACTGGGAGATAGTGGGTAACTGAGGCAGGGGTGACAGGGAAAGTGTGTGACTCAGGCAGGGGTGATAGGGAGATAGTGGGCTGCATATCTCTGCCTCACTGCAGCAGCACATTCCTGCTTCAATGACAGCAGCACATCCCTACCTCACTTATAGCAGCACATCCCTGCCTCGCTGACAGCAGCACATCCCTGCCTCGCTGACAGCAGCACATCCCTGCCTCGCTGACAGCAGCACATCCCTGCTTCACTGACAGCAGCACATCCCTGCTTCGCTGACAGCAGCAGGGCCGGATTAACAATGGGGCGGATGGAGCTGCAGCTCCAGGCCCCCCCATCACAATAGGCCCACAGCATCTGCTGTGCTGCTGCAGCAAGGATTTTTTTTCCCCTGCTACAGCAGCTTGCAAGTGATAGTCTGAAGCACCGCTCCCACCGGCGCGTAGATGTATTATTGATAGTAGTTGGACTGCCTGCGTCTGCTACAGCTGGCTGAACGGCTCAAAACGCCAGCAGTACACAGCCACACTTCGGCAGAGGATCTGGAAACTCAACAGGGGGCGTGGCTACACGGAGTCCAGGGGGCGGAGCTACACGGGACTGTCTCAGGCTGCCTGCTGCGAGTCACATGGCTGCTGCTGTGCTGGCTGTGAGAGGGAGAGTTGAAGCTGATGCACATGCAGGGCAGCCAGTGAGAGTGAACTCTGCTGTAGTGTGTAAGGTAAGAGTGAGTGGGGGGGAATTGTGTGTGTGTGAGCTTCTGTGAATGTGATTTCCATGTGAACTTCTATATGTGTGTGTGTCTTGTATGTGAGGTTCTGCAGGGAGTAGGATATAATATAGCAAGGGTGAGAGAGTGCAGGTGCAGGGAGTGTGTGAGTGTAATATAGCGCAAGGGTAAGAGTGTGTAAGTGTAATAAAGTGCGGGAGCAGGGAGTGTGTGAGTGTGATACAGCGCGGGGGGCGGGAGTGAGTGACTGTAATAGAGTGCGGGGAGCGGGAGTGTGTGAGCGTAATATAGCGCAAGGGTGAGAGAGTGAGTGTAATAGATTGCGGGGACAAGGAGTGTGTGAGTGTGATACAGCACGGGGGGCGGGAGTGTGTGAGTGTAATAGAGTGCAGGGGTGGGAGTGTGTGAGTGATACAGCGCAGGGGGCGGGAGTGTGTGAGTGTAATAGAGTGCGGGGGCAGGAGTATGTGAGTATAATAGAGTGCAGGGGACAGGAGCGTGTGACTAATAGAGTGCGGGGGCAGGAGTATGTGAGTATAATAGAGTGCGGGGGACTGGAATGTGTGACTGTAATAGAGTGCGGGGGCAGGAGTAAGTGAGTGTAATAGAGTGCAGGAGGCAGAGAGTGTGTGAGTGATACAGCGCGGGGGGCGGGAGTGTGTGAGTGTAATAGAGTGCAGGGGCGGGAGTGAGTGAGTGTAATAGAGTGGGGGGGCAGAGAGTGTGGGAGTATGATACCGCGCTGGGGGCGGGAGTGTGTGAGTGTAATAGAGTGCAGGTGGCAGGGAATGTGTGAGTGTTATACAGCACAGGGGGCGGGAGTGTGTGAGTGTAATAGAGTGCAAGGTGCGGGAGTGTGTAAGTGTAATAGAGTGCAGGGGCGGGAGTATGAGTGTAATAGAGTGCGGGGGGCAGGGAGTGTGCGAGTGTGATACAGCGCGGGGCGGGAGTGTGTGAGTGTAATAGAGTGCAGGTGGCAGGGAATGTGTGAGTGTTATACAGCACAGGGGGCGGGAGTGTGTGAGTGTAATAGAGTGCAAGGTGCGGGAGTGTGTAAGTGTAATAGAGTGCAGGGGCGGGAGTATGAGTGTAATAGAGTGCGGGGGGCAGGGAGTGTGCGAGTGTGATACAGCGCGGGGCGGGAGTGTGTGAGTGTAATAGAGTGCAGGGGGTGGGAGTGTGTGAGTGTAGTAGAGTGCGGGGGTGGGAGTGTGATACAGCATGAGGGGCAGGAGTGTGAGTGTAATAGAGTGCAGGGGTGGGAGTGTGTGGGTGTATTAGAGTGCGGGGGTTGTAATGTGATACAGCGTGGGGGGTGGGAGTGTAATAGAGTGCAGGGGCGGGAGTGTATGAGTGTAATTGAGTGCAGGGGCAGGAGTTTAAGGGGCAGACTAGATGGGCAAGGGGCAGACTAGATGGGCCAAGTGGTTCTTATCTGCCGTCAAATTCTATGTTTCTATGAGTGTATGAGTGTAATAGAGTGTAGGGGCGGGAGTGTGTGAGTGTGATACAGCGTGGGGGGCGGGAATGTGTGATTGTAATGGAGTGCAGGGGGCGGGAGTGTGTGAGTGTTATAGAGTGCAAGGGGCAGGGAGTGTGTGAGTGTGATACAGCGCTGGGGGCGGGAGTGTGTGAGTGTAATGGAGTGCAGGGGGCGGGAGTGTGTGAGTGTTATAGAGTGCAGGGGGGAGGGAGTGTGTGAGTGTGATACAGCGCAGGCCGCGAGGGGTGGGAGTGTGGGGCCAATGTGTTTTTCCTACTGAGGCCATTCATTTTTTTTTCGCCCCTTTGGGGTCCAGTGTGTTTTATTTTACCTGTAGGGGCCAGTATTTTTATTTGTATTTTTCTGGCGGTGCCAATGTGTCTGCGAGGGGGGGGGGGATTTGAGGTTAGGGTCAGGCTGCGGGGAGGGGGGGCTAGGGTTAGGCACCCCCGGGGATGGTTAGGGTTAGGCTGCGGTGGTGGTGGGGTGTTTAGGTTTAGGGTACGGGAAAGGTGGGTTAGGGTTAGGGAGGTTAGCTTAGTTAAATAGTTCATGTAGGTATTTTCAACATCGGGATGCCTATGTCGGTATTTCTCTGACGTCCTAGTGGATGCTGGGAACTCCGTAAGGACCATGGGGAATAGACGGGCTCCGCAGGAGACTGGGCACTCTATAAGAAAGATTTGGTACTATCTGGTGTGCACTGGCTCCTCCCTCTATGCCCCTCCTCCAGACCTCAGTTAGATTTCTGTGCCCGGCCGAGCTGGATGCACACTAGGGGCTCTCCTGAGCCCCTAGAAAGAAAGTATATGTTAGGTTTTTTATTTTACAGTGAGACCTGCTGGCAACAGGCTCACTGCAACGAGGGACTAAGGGGAGAAGAAGCGAACCTACCTGCTTGCAGCTAGCTTGGGCTTCTTAGGCTACTGGACACCATTAGCTCCAGAGGGATCGACCGCAGGACCCGTCCCTGGTGTTCGTTCCCGGAGCCGCGCCGCCGTCCCCCTTACAGAGCCAGAAGCATGAAGATGGTCCGGAAAATCGGCGGCAGAAGACTTCAGTCTTCACCAAGGTAGCGCACAGCACTGCAGCTGTGCGCCATTGCTCCTCATACACACTTCACACTCCGGTCACTGAGGGTGCAGGGCGCTGGGGGGGGCGCCCTGAGCAGCAATAAAAACACCTTGGCTAACAAAATAACCACAATATATAGCCCCAGAGGCTATATATGTGGTAATTACCCCTGCCAGAATCCATAAAAAAGCGGGAGAAAAGTCCGCCGAAAAAGGGGCGGAGCCATCTCCCTCAGCACACTGGCGCCATTTCTCCCTCACAGTTCCGCTGGAAGGAAGCTCCCTGGCTCTCCCCTGCAGTCTACACTACAGAAAGGGTAAAAAAGAGAGGGGGGGCACTAAATTTAGGCGCAGTATAACTTATAGCAGCTATAAGGGGACATAATTCAGTTAGTCCCTGCATTATATAGCGCTCTGGTGTGTGCTGGCATACTCTTTCTCTGTCTCCCCAAAGGGCTTTTGTGGGGTCCTGTCTCCTTTAAGAGCATTCCCTGTGTGTGTGTGTGGTGTGTCGGTACGGCTGTGTCGACATATTTGATGAGGAGGCTTATGTGGAGGCAGAGCAGATGCCTATAAATGTGATGTCACCCCCTGCGGGGCAGACACCGGAGTGGATGGACTTATGGAAGGAATTACGTGCAAGTGTCGACTCCTTACATAAAAAATTTGACGACAGGCCAAACGCGGGACAGCCAGCTTCTCAGCTCGTGCCTGCCCAGACAATTCAAAGGCCATCAGGGGCTCTGAAACGCCCACTACCTCAGATGGCAGACACAGATGTCGACACGGATACTGATACCAGTGTCGACGACGATGAGTCAAATTTAATGTCCACTAGGGCCATTCGTTGCATGATTGAGGCAATGAAAGAGGTATTACACATTTCTGATATAAACCCAGGTACCTCAAAAAAGGGTATTATGTTTGGGGAGAAAAAACTACCAATAGTTTTTCCCCCATCTGAAGAATTAAATGAAGTGTGTGAAGAAGCGTGGGCTTTCCCCGATAAAAAATTGGTGATTTCAAAAAAATTACTAATGGCGTTCCCTTTCTCGCCAGAGGATAGGTCACGTTGGGAAACTCCCCCTAGGGTGGATAAAGCACTCACACGTTTGTCAAAAAAGGTGGCACTACCGTCTCCGGATACGGCCGCCCTAAAGGAACCTGCTGATAGAAAGCAGGAGGCTATCCTAAAGTCTATATATACACACACTGGTGTTATACTGAGACCAGCTATTGCTTCAGCGTGGATGTGCAGTGCTGCTGCTGCTTGGTCAGATTCCCTGTCGGAAAATATTGACACCCTAGACAGGGACACTATATTGCTAACCGTAGAGCATATAAAAGACTCAGTCTTATACATGAGAGATGCACAGAGGGAGATCTGCCGGCTGGCATCTAGAATAAGTGCATTGTCCATTTCTGCTAGGAGAGGCTTATGGACTCGGCAGTGGACAGGGGATGCAGATTCGAAAAGGCACATGGAAGTTTTGCCTTATAAGGGTGAGGAGTTATTCGGGGATGGTCTCTCAGACCTTGTTTCCACAGCAACAGCTGGGAAGTCAGCATTTTTGCCCCATGTCCCCTCACAGCCTAAGAAAGCACCGTATTATCAGGTACAGTCCTTTCGACCCCAGAAAAACAGGCGGGGAAAAGGCGGGTCCTTTCTGTCTAGAGGCAGAGGAAGTGGAAAAAAGCTGCAACACACAGCAGGTTCCCAGGAACAAAAGTCCTTCCCCGCTTCTTCCAAATCCGCCGCATGACGGTGGGGCTCCACAGGCGGAGCCAGGTACGGTGGGGGGCCGCCTCAAAAATTTCAGCGATCAGTGGGTTCGCTCACGGGTGGATCCCTGGATCCTTCAAGTAGTATCTCAGGGGTACAAGCTGGAATTCGAGGCGTCTCCCCCCCGCCGTTTCCTCAAATCGGCCTTACCGACAACTCCCTCGGGCAGGGAGGCTGTGCTAGAGGCAATTCACAAGCTGTATTCCCAGCAGGTGATAGTCAAGGTACCCCTACTTCAACAAGGACGGGGTTACTATTCCAGACTGTTTGTGGTACCGAAACCGGACGGTTCGGTGAGACCCATTTTAAATTTGAAATCCTTGAACACATACATAAAAAGATTCAAGTTCAAGATGGAATCGCTCAGGGCGGTTATTGCAAGCCTGGACGAGGGGGATTACATGGTATTCCTGGACATCAAGGATGCTTACCTGCATGTCCCCATTTACCTTCCTCACCAGGAGTACCTCAGATTTGTGGTACAGGATTGCCATTACCAATTCCAGACACTACCGTTTGGACTGTCCACGGCACCGAGGGTGTTTACCAAGGTAATGGCAGAAATGATGATACTCCTTCGAAAAAAGGGAGTTTTAATTATCCCGTACTTGGACGATCTCCTAATAAATGTGAGGTCCAAGGAGCAGTTGCTGGTCGGAGTAGCACTATCTCGGGAAGTGCTACAACAGCATGGCTGGATTCTAAACATTCCAAAGTCACAGCTGGTTCCTTCCACACGCTTACTGTTCCTGGGGATGATTCTGGACACAGAACAGAAAAAAGTGTTTCTCCCGCAGGAGAAAGCCAAGGAGCTGTCATCTCTAGTCAGAGACCTCCTGAAACCAAAACAGGTATCGGTGCATCACTGCACACGAGTCCTGGGAAAAATGGTGGCTTCATACGAAGCAATTCCATTCGGCAGGTTCAATGCAAGGACCTTCCAGTGGGACCTCTTGGACAAGGGCGACACAAGAAGCAGGATGGCGATGGCAGAAGCCACAAGGATTCTCCGATGGGCGGAAAATCACTCATTCCGGGAGTGGACAACTGGGAAGCAGACTTCCTCAGCAGACACGACCTACACCCGGGAGAGTGGGGACTTCATCCAGAAGTCTTCCTACTGTTGGTAAACCGTTGGGAAAGGCCACAGGTGGACATGATGGCGTCCCGCCTCAACAAAAAGCTAAAGAGATATTGCGCCAGGTCAAGGGACCCTCAGGCGATAGCTGTGGACGCTCTAGTGACACCGTGGGTGTACCAGTCGGTTTATGTGTTCCCTCCTCTGCCTCTCATACCAAAGGTACTGAGAATAATAAGAAGGCGAGGAGTAAGAACGATACTCGTGGTTCCGGATTGGCCAAGAAGAGCTTGGTACCCAGAACTTCAAGAAATGATATCAGAGGACCCATGGCCTCTACCGCTCAGACAGGATCTGCTACAGCAGGGGCCCTGTCTGTTCCAAGACTTACCGCGGCTGCGTTTGACGGCATGACGGTTAAATTCCGGATCCTAAAGGAAAAGGGCATTCTGGAGGAAGTCATTCCTACGCTGATAAAAGCCAGGAAAGAAGTAACCGCAAACCATTATCACCGTATTTGGCGAAAATATGTTGCGTGGTGTGAGGCCAGGAAGGGCCCTACAGAGGAATTTCAGCTGGGTCGTTTTCTGCACTTCCTACAGTCGGGAGTGACTATGGGCCTAAAATTGGGTTCCATTAAGGTTCAGATTTTGGCTCTGTCGATTTTCTTCCAGAAAGAACTGGCTTCACTGCCTGAAGTTCAGACTTTTGTTAAGGGAGTGCTTCATATTCAGCCCCCTTTTGTGCCTCCTGTGGCACCTTGGGATCTCAATGTGGTGTTGAGTTTCCTGAAATCACATTGGTTTGAGCCACTTAAAACTGTGGATTTGAAATATCTCATGTGGAAAGTGGTCATGTTATTGGCCTTGGCTTCGGCCAGGCGAGTGTCAGAATTGGCGGCTTTGTCATGTAAAAGCCCTTATCTGATTTTCCATATGGATAGGGCAGAATTGAGGACTCGTCCCCAGTTTCTCCCTAAGGTGGTATCAGCTTTTCACTTGAACCAACCTATTGTAGTGCCTGGGGCTACTAGGGACTTGGAAGATTCCAAGTTACTGGACGTAGTCAGGGCCTTGAAAATTTATGTTTCCAGGACGGCGGGAGTCAGGAAAACTGACTCGCTTTTTATCCTGTATGCACCCAACAAAATAGGTGCTCCTGCTTCTAAGCAGACTATTGCTCGCTGGATTTGTAGCACAATTCAGCTGGCGCATTCTGCGGCTGGATTGCCGCATCCTAAATCAGTAAAAGCCCATTCCACAAGGAAGGTGGGCTCATCTTGGGCGGCTACCCGAGGGGTCTCGGCTTTACAACTTTGCCGAGCTGCTACTTGGTCAGGGGCAAACACGTTTGCAAAATTCTACAAATTTGATACCCTGGCTGAGGAGGACCTGGAGTTCTCTCATTCGGTGCTGCAGAGTCATCCGCACTCTCCCGCCCGTTTGGGAGTTTTGGTATAATCCCCATGGTCCTTACGGAGTTCCCAGCATCCACTAGGACGTCAGAGAAAATAAGATTTTACTCACCGGTAAATCTATTTCTCGTAGTCCGTAGTGGATGCTGGGCGCCCATCCCAAGTGCGGATTGTCTGCAATACTTGTATATAGTTATTGCCTAACTAAAGGGTTATTGTTGAGCCATCTGTTGAGAGGCTCAGTTATATTTCATACTGTTAACTGGGTATAGTATCACGAGTTATATGGTGTGATTGGTGTGGCTGGTATGAGTCTTACCCGGGATTCAAAATCCTTCCTTATTGTGTCAGCTCTTCCGGGCACAGTATCCTAACTGAGGTCTGGAGGAGGGGCATAGAGGGAGGAGCCAGTGCACACCAGATAGTACCAAATCTTTCTTATAGAGTGCCCAGTCTCCTGCAGAGCCCGTCTATTCCCCATGGTCCTTACGGAGTTCCCAGCATCCACTACGGACTACGAGAAATAGATTTACCGGTGAGTAAAATCTTATTTTTGACAGCCAGCATGCCAACCATCGGGATCCTGATACCAACCCCATTAAAACATATATAATAACCCAAAAATTGGGCCTGATTCTGAGTCAAACTCAGGCACATCTTTGTGTGCATCTTTTGCCTCTGTAGTGTGTGCGACTTTATCCTGATCTTAAAACACAAACGTCAAAACCTGCACCTGCCCCATGCTATGTGCAGATCTCTGACAGACCTACTGCCTCCAATGTTAGCGATGAATCATCTGATTTCGCTACAACTGCAGTGACACTCCTATAACATGTCCATAAGATGGTGCGTCTCCGTGTGTCTTATGCCATTCCCCAGTCAGGAGCCCCTAATACATTATACTGTAGCTATGTATTGGATATTAGCAATTTGGGTTTGAATCTATCTATCTATCTATCTATCTATCTATCTATCTATCTATCTATCTATCTATCTATCTATCTATCTATCTATCTATCTATCTATATGCTGGGTCACCTCAGTTTTCCCTGTTCTGCCCTGTCCAGGCGACACCATCCAACCCCACCATTCCTTCTCAGTATAACTACTTATTACAAAAGTAAACTTTTTTTTTACATATAGAAAGATTTCACATTCATGACATCGCTGAGCGACCTGTAACCTCTTTCGTTGAGAGGTTTCATATTTATGTCATCACTAAGTGCACCATTTTCTATATTACAGTCACGTTAACAAGAGATGTTTTCCTTTGGTCATTTTTAGATTGTCACATTACACTGTTGATATAATTGAAGAAGTGAGGGAGACTGAGGTTTTTCAAGGTAGGTGCTAGTCACACCTCCTGTGCAGACCACGCCCTCACAACATCAACCACACCCCTAACATTACTAGTCACACACCCATGGTGTTTTCACATCCCCTGCCGTGGCATAAAATAGGCCCTTCATAAATTTCAGCTCCAGGCCCATATGGACCTTAATCTGGCACTGGACAGCAGCACATCCCTGCTTCGCTGACAGCAGCACATCCCTGCCTCGCTGACAGCAGCACATCCCTGTCTCGCTGACAGCAGCACAGCACTGCTTCGCTGACAGCAGCACATCACTGCTTCACTACCAGCAGCACATCCCTGCCTCACTGGCAGCAGCACATCCCTGCCTTACTGACAGCTGTATATAGGGCCTAATTCAGACCTGATCCCTGCTGTGCATATTCACACAACAGGAGATCAGGTCTGAAGTGCGTGTGTGCTGGTGCCGCAGTGCACCGGCACATGCCAGAGATGCGATCAGCATCTCTGCCCAGTGAGCGCCTCTGCCTGATTGACAGGCAGAGGCGGTCACTGGGCAGGAGGAGTCGGGCCAGCGGCGTTGTGCCGCCATTTTGGGGGCACAGTCAGGACAACGCAGACATGACCGGACCGTATGGGGGCGGGCCGTGACGGCTGCGTGACCCGGACAGCAACGGGCCTTATTTACTAAAATCTCAGATAAATTTTATGGCATTTATGTGCAGTCTAGTTTGCACAGTTGATAGAGTGTTGATCTTGCACTATCAATGTAAGCCTCACATAGGTTTGATACACATGTAAGTTTGTTTTTATTTTACTACATTGTGGTTTGTGGCTCTATACCATGTAATGCATGTCTTTTAACAGTAGTCAAGTCTTCCAATGTGCTTGTTAGTGAAACCCAATAGATAGCTTTATTTTATTTTGTTTCTTCAAATATTGAATGCATATGTCTTATAACTTTTTTTTTTTTCAATATACAGGTTGAGTATCTGTATATACATTTTTATTATAAGATTTTCAATGACACAAGTACATCCAAGTTGCAGATTATGGATTGTGAAGGACAAATCAACCATATAAACAATTTAAGCAATTTAAATTGCATGCAGGTAGTAGAATATCAAACTCCTTGGATGAGAGTTGGTCGTAATAAACTAGGATAGAAAAGAATAAAGTAGAAAATAAGATTTTAAACCTACCGGTAAATCTTTTTCTCGTAGTCCGTAGAGGATGCTGGGGACTCCGTAAGGACCATGGGGATAGACGGGCTCCACAGGAGACATGGGCACTTTAAGAAAGACTTTAGTTCTGGGTGTGCACTGGCTCCTCCCTCTATGCCACAGTTAGAGAAACTGTGCCCAGAGGAGACGGACAGTATGAGGAAAGGATTTTGTTAATCCAGGGCAAGATTCATACCAGCCACACCAATCACACCGTATAACTTGTGATAAACTACCCAGTTATCAGTATGAAAAAACAACATAGCATCAGTGCAGGACCGATGCAACTATAACATAACCCTTATTGAAGCAATAACTATACACAAGTATTGCAGAAGTAGTCCGCACTTGGGACGGGCGCCCAGCATCATCTACGGACTACGAGAAAAAGATTTACCAGTAGGTTTAAAATCTTATTTTCTCTAACGTCCTAGAGGATGCTGGGGACTCCGTAAGGACCATGGGGATTATACCAATGCTCCAAAACGGGCGGGAGAGTGCGGATGACTCTGCAGCACCGATTGAGCAAACATGAGTTCCTCCTCAGCCAGGGTATCAAACTTATAGTATTTTGCAAAGGTGTGTGAACCCGACCAAGTAGCAGCTTGACACAGCTGTAGTGCCGAGACCCCTCGGGCAGCCGCCCAAGAAGAGCCCACTTTCCTCGTGGAATGGGCCTTGACCGATTTCAGTAACTGCAATCCAGCCATAGAATGCGCTTGCTGAATCGTGTTACAAATCCGGCGAGCAATAGCCTGCTTTGAAGCAGGGGCACCAATCTTGTTGGTTGCATACAGGACAAACAGCGCTTCAGTTTTCCTGACTCTAGCCGTCCTGGCCACGTAAATTTTCAAAGCCCTAACCACATCAAGTAACTCGGAATCCTCCAAGTCACGCGTAGCCACAGGCACCACAATAGGTTGGTTCATATGAAAAGATGAGACCACTTTTGGTAGGAATTGAGGACGGGTCTGCAATTCCGCTCTATCCACATGGAATACCAAATATGGGCTTTTATGTGACAAAGCCGCTAATTCCGACACTCGCCTAGCCGAAGCCAAGGCTAATAACATGACCACCTTCCATGTGAGATATTTTAACTCCACTGTTTTAAGTGGTTCAAACCAGTGTAATTTTAGAAAACTTAACACCACGTTAAGGTCCCAAGGTGCCACCGGAGGCACAAAAGGAGGCTGAATATGCAGCACTCCTTTTACAAAAGTCTGAACTTCTGGAAGAGAAGCCAATTCTTTTTGAAAGAAAATGGATAAGGCTGAAATCTGGACCTTAATAGAGCCTAATTTTAGGCCCAAATTCACTCCAGTTTGTAGGAAGTGAAGGAAACGGCCCAGATGGAATTCTTCCGTAGGAGCATTCCTGGCCTCACACCAAGAAACATAATTTCGCCATATACGGTGTAATGTTTTAACGTTACATCCTTCCTAGCCTTTATCAGCGTAGGGATGACCTCAACCGGAATGCTAGGATCCGGCATTCAACCGCCATGCCGTCAAATGCAGCCGCGGTAAGTCTTGGAACAGACAGGGCCCCTGATGCAACAGGTCCTGTCTTAGAGGGAGAGGCCACAGATCTTCTGTGAGCATTTCCTGCAGATCCGGATACCAGGTCCTCCGTGGCCAATCTGGAACAATGAGGATTGTTCTCACTCCTCTTTGTCTTATTATCCTCAACACCTTGGGTATGAGAGGAAGAGGAGGAAATACATAGACCGACCGGAACACCCACGGTGTCACTAGGGCGTCTACAGCTACTGCCTGAGGGTCTCTTGACCTTGCGCAATACCTCTGTAGCTTTTTGTTGAGCCGGGACGGCATCATGTCTATCTGTGGCAGTTCCCACCGACTTGTAATCTGTGCAAAGACTTCCTGATGAAGTCCCCACTCTCCCGGATGTAGGTCGTGTCTGCTGAGGATGTCTGCTTCCCAGTTGTCCACTCCCGGAATGAACACTGCTGACAGTGCGCTTGCGTGATTCTCCACCCAGCGAAGAATTCTGGTGGCTTGTGCCATCGCCACTCTGCTTCTTGTGCCGCCTTGGCGGTTTACATGAGCCACTGCGGTGACGTTGTCTGACTGGATCAGAACCGGTTGGTCGCAAAGTAAGGTCTCCGCTTGACGTAGGGCATTGTATATGGCCCTTAGTTCCAGGATGTTGATGTGAAGACAAGTCTCTTGACTTGACCAAAGACCTTGGAAATTTCTTCCCTGTGTGACTGCTCCCCAACCTTGGAGGCTTGCGTCTGTGGTCACCAGGATCCAGCCCTGAATGCTGAATCTGCGTCCCTCGAGAAGGTGAGCACTCTGCAGCCACCACAAGAGTGATACCCTGACCCTGGGGGACAGGGTGATCAACCAATGCATCTGTAAATGTGACCCGGACCACTTGTCCAGTAGGTCCCATTGGAAAGTCCTCGCATGGAACCTGCCGAATGGAATGGCCTCGTATGATGCCACCATCTTTCCCAGGACTCGAGTGCAGTGATGCACTGACACCTGTTTTGGTTTCAATAGGTTCCTGACAAGAGTCATGAGTTCCTGGGCCTTTTCTATCAGGAGATAAACCCTCTTCTGGTCTGTGTCCAGAATCATGCCCAAGAAAGACAGACGAGTAGTAGGAATCAACTGCGACTTCGGGATATTGAGAATCAAGCCGTGTTGCTGTAACACTTTCAGTGAAAGTGATACGCTGTTCAGCAACTGCTCTCTTGATCTCGCTTTTATGAGATCGCCCAAGTACGGGATAATTGTGACACCTTGCTTGCACAGGAGCACCATCATTTCCGCCATTACCTTGGTGAAAATTCTCAGGGCCATGGAGAGACCAAACAGCAACGTCTGAAATTGGCAATGACAGTCCTGTACCGCAAATCTGAGTTACGCCTGATGAGGTGGATAAATGGGGACATGAAGGTATGCATCCTGTACACAAATGCGGACAACAGGTGTCAAGCCGTGTGTTGCCTTTGTCAAGCTGTAATAAGTAGGGATAAGGACGTTAACCACCTCGGAACATCCTCCCTTATACGTCACCTGCAGCGCATTCATCATAAGTCAGTGACAAGTTCAAAAACTTTGGATGACAGTGGAAGCAGTCCACTAACCACTAAATCCCTTCCTCTTGTAACCAAGCTCCTGCAAACCACACCACCAACTCCCTCAGTGTCAATTTCCTCCTTAGACAGGAGAGCCAATAGTCCTGCAGGCCATGTCACTGGCAAGTCTGACGAGTCCTCTCCTGCCTGGGATTCCTCCGATGCATCCTTGAGTGTAACGCCTACTGCTGCTGGCGCTGCTGTTGTTGCTGCTGGGAGTCGATCGTCATCCCAGAGGGGAAGTCGGAAGACCACTTGTACTTCTTCCAGTAAGCAATTGACTGTCCAACAGTCCTTTGCGAGGAAGATGAAATATCACAGCAGTCATCCTGCTGCAAAGCGGATAACTCAGGTCTGGGTGGTGAGAAACGTGGTTCCGGTATCCATTGTTAATTTAGAGGCAACTAGAGACTTGATTGAGGTACTGTGTCCCCGGTACCAAATACCCTCTAGGTTCCATTTCTCTAGGCAGGCGATACCGAAAATGTACACAGACCTCAGAAAAAGAGTCACCAGTGTCCTAAAAAATGCAGTTGTACCCAATGTCCACTTGTCTGTGGTTAAGTGGAGCAGGGCAGACTCAGGACTATATGACTGTGACAGCCCACTGGGTAGATGTATTGCCTCCCGCAGCAAGAACAGCAGCGGCGGCACCAGTAGCAGCATCTCGCAATTGCCAACTCGTTCCTAGGCAGGCTACGCTTTGTATCACCGCTTTCCATAAGAGGCACACAGCTGACAACCACTTACGGAAACTGAGGAACATCATCGCAGAATGGCTTACCCCAATTGAACTCTCCTGGGGATTTGTGACATCGGACAACGCCACCAATATTGTGCGTGCATTACATCTGGGCAAATTCCAGCACGTCTCATGTTTTGCACATACATTGAACTTGGTGGTGCAGAATTATTTAAAAAACGACAGGGGCGTGCAAGAGATGCTGTCGGTGGCCCGAAGAATTGCGGGCCACTTTCTGCCTTCAGCCACCGCATGCCGAAGACTGGAGCACCACCAAACATTCCTGAACCTGCCCTGCCATCATCTGAAGCAAGAGGTGGTAACGAGGTGGAATTCAACCCTCTATATGCTTCAGAGGATGGAGGAGCAGCAAAAGGCCATTCAAGCCTATACATCTGCCCACGATATAGGCAAAGGAGGGGGAATGCACCTGACTCAAGCGCAGTGGAGAATGATTTCAACGTTGTGCAAGGTTCTGCAACCCTTTGAACTTTCCACACGTGAAGTCAGTTCAGACACTGCCAGCCTGAGTCAGGTCATTCCCCTCATCAGGCTTTTGCAGAAGAAGCTGGAGACATTGAAGGAGGAGCTAAAACAGAGCGATTCAACTAGGCATGTGGGACTTGTGGCTGGAGCCCTTAATTTGCTTAACCAGGATTCAATCTGTTGAAATCAGAGCACTACATTTTGGCCGCCGTGCTCGATCCTAGATTTAAAACCTACATTGTATCTCTCTTTCCGGCAGACACAAGTCTGCAGAGGTTCAAAGACCTGCTGGTGAGAAAATTGTCAAGTCAAGCGGAACGTGACCCGTCAACAGCTCCTCCTTCACATTCTCCCGCAACTGGGGGTGCGAGAAAAAGGCTAAGAATTCCGAGCCCACCCGCTGGCGGTGATGCAGGGCAGTCTGGAGTGAGTGCTGACATCTGGTCCAGACTGAATGACCTGGCAACGATTACTGACATGTCGTCTACTGTCACTGCATATGATTCTGTCACCTTTGAAAGAATGGTGGAGAAAAAGAGGCAATTTGGAGGCCCTTGCACAAACTGGCTTTATTCTACCTAAGTTGCCCTCCCTCCAGTGTGTACTCCGAAAGAGTGTTTAGTGCGGCCGCTCACCTTGTCAGCAATCGGCGTACAAGGTTACTTCCAGAAAATGTGGAGAAGATGATGATCATCAAAATTAATTATAATCAATTCCTCCGTGGAGACATTCACCAGCAATTGCCTCCAGAAAGTACACAGGGATCTGAGATGGTGGATTCCAGTGGGGACGAATTAATAATCTGTGAGGAGGGGGATGTACACAGTGAAAGGGGTGAGGAATCAGAGGATGATGAGGTGGACATCTTGCCTCTGTAGAGCCAGTTTGTGCAAGGAGAGATTGATTGATTCTTTTTTGGTGGGGGCCCAAACCAACCAGTCATTTCAGTCAGTCGTGTGGCAGACCCTGTCGCTGAAATGATGGGTTCGTCAATGTTTTTCTTTTCAATCTAAACCCCTGCAGTTTTCTGTAAGCATCTGCTTCGCTATGATGATCAACAAGTCACAAGGGAAAACACTCAGGGCTGGAGGCGTAGATCTTAGGACCAGCTGCTACAAGCATGGCAGAGGTGTCACTATCACTGGTGACACACAGAGAGGCGGCGAGGGAGATTGTAATGCAGTGCGCGCAGATAAGCAGCGCAATGGTAAAAAGGAGGCATGGTCTCATAGGTAGGGGCGTGGCCTGAATCACCATTTTGTTGCTGCGGGTATCCCGGGGGTTGGGGGCTGTACCCGGGGACTAGTGTGTGAGTGGTGCTGGCTCCTGCACAGTGACAGAAACTGGGTGTTGCACGTAATGTCACAGTAAAACACCCATATTCTGTCACTGAAGAAGAGCCGGCACTTTGGTGTCACCCCACTTGGCGGGTGACACTCGGGTGTGTGCCGCAACCCCGTTGTGATGCCACTGACCCATGGGAAGCTTTACGTGGCTTACCCATGTGTTAGTAGCCCCAAGCATCTTTTGTGTTAGTCCCTGAAGAAAAACTTCAAATATTGTTTACAATTTTGTAATCAATGGCCTAATTCAGTAAGGATTGCAAATTCTGCTAAGTAACAGAATTTGCAATCCTTTGGTTCGCATGCTGGGGCCACCCATCACAGGGCATGGCCACCCAGCATGCCGCCTCCCTTCTTGACCACGCTGAAATTGCAGTCTCAGTGCAGTTCAGCGTGATCATAAAAAATGGGTTAGCCTCCTGTTGGTGCAGACTGTACGTGTGCGCAGGAAGCCGCCACCATTTTTGTGATCGCAACGGCTGCATGTGATGTCATGCAGCCGCTCTGACCACGCCTCCTGTTTCTCCGTTGAAGCCCTGCCCCCGCACCGACCCATCTCCGACTTTGAAATGGAGTGTTGCTGACCCCCCCCCCCCCCCCCCCCCGCACCGATTGACAGTCACAGAAAATGCAGGCACATGCGTATGCTCTTAGCAATTTTTGCAGTTGGATTGCTTATTGTGATTGCAATCCAACCTGAATCAGGCTCTATTACCTATCACAATGCACTGCAGGTAGTACAAAATGGGGTTAATATAGGAGAAAACCCCCCAGAGCTGTGCTCCTTAACTGTCCCTGGTGGCTAGTGGAGCAGCTGCCCAGTAATCAGTGTCCACGCCAGTGCGCACACGGCCCGCCCCCTACAGCCATGCTGGATCACGGTATAGTGTGGGCACAGAAGCCCCTTACCTCCCTTTCATCAGCGGCCTCGTGATCCCGGAGGGCGGTGTGTGTGTGACTGACCTTAGGAAGAAACCGGAGCCTCCGCTGCAGTGACCCAGCAACCAGGGCACGGGAGTATACTGCGCCGCTGGGAGTGATGGAGCTGCAGTAAAGATGTCTATTAGACCTAGCCTGCTGCAGCCCTTGTACATTCTTATAAAAAAAGTTCTTCTTTTCTTGTCAAAATTAATAGCTAAGTATAGGCTGCCTGAGGCAGCCCCCTGTTAAGTGTCCTGCTACTGAAGGCACCAACTACAAACTGAGCTCCCTGTTCATGGAAGCGAGGTTATAGAGCAGGGGGCGCTGAGCATCTTGGGAACAGTCAAAAGCTTTGAGCCTGTTGGTGCCTCAGATCAAGATCCTACTCTACACCACAATGTGAATCCTTGTGGAGTCCAGTGTACCCCACAGAAGAAATGAATGTGTCACACCCATTGGCAGCAACATTAGAATAGCTGCTGATGGGCACAATGGAGAAAGGAAGGGGGAAAAACATTTGAATCCAGCACATATATGTAATTTGAATATGTAATTTGTACCTTCCTACTTTAAAATGTAATGGATGAACCTCACCCTGTGAGAACTATCTTCATGATCAAGAGATCTCATATGCAAGATAAGTATGTGTTGGCAGAGGCGCTCACTGGGCAGAGATGCTGATCGCATCTCTGGCATGTGCCGGTGCACTGCGGCACCAGCACACACACACACACACACACACACTTCAGACCTGATCTCCTGTTGTGTGAATATGCACAGCAGAGATCAGGTCTGAATACAGCTGTCAGTAAGGCAGGGATCTGCTGCTGCCAGTGAGGCAGGGATGTGCTGCTGTCAGTGAAGCAGTGATCTGCTGCTGCCAGTGAGGCAGGGATCTGCTGCTGCCAGTGAGGCAGGGATGTGCTGCTATAAGTGAGGCAGGTATGTGCTGCTGTCAATGAGGCAGGGATGTGCTGCTGTCAGTGAAGCAGGGATGTGCTGCTGTCAGCGAGGCAGTGATCTGCTGCCCACTATCTCCCTATCACCCCTGCCTGAGTCACACACTTTCCCTGTCACCCCTGCCCCAGTTACCCACTATCTCCCAGTCACCGCTGCCTCAGTTAACCACTATACCTGCGACCCCTGCCTCAGTCACCTACTATACCAGTCACCCCTGCTTTAGTCACCCACTATCTCTGTCACCCCTGCCTCAGTCAACCACTATCTCCATATCACCCCTACCTCAGTCACCCACTATCCCTGTCACCTCTGCCTCAGTCACCCACTGTCACCCTATCACCCCTGCCTCAGTCACCCACTATCCCTGTCACCCCTGCCTCAGTCTCCTACTGTCCCTGTCACCCCTGCCACAGTCATCCACTATATCCCTATCACCCCTGCCTTAGTCACTGACTATCTCCCAGTCACCCCGGCCTCAGTCACCCACTATCTCCCAGTCATACATGCTTCAGTCACCCACTATCTCCCAGTCATCCCTGCCTCAGTCACCTACTGACACCAGTGCAGACATTTCTGCTGCGGCCTCTCCACTCTCCAGCGTGAACGTACTGACGACTGAGGAAATCCGCTTCCCAGTTGAGGACTCCGGGAATGAACACTGCCGATATTGCTGGCAGATGACGTTCTACCCAACTGAGGATTTTTGATACTTTTAGCTTTGCCATGCAATTTCGAGTGCCGCCTTGATGATTTGTGTACACTACCGTGGTGTCGTTGTCCGATTGTACTTGAACAGGCCTGTTCTGTACTAGAGGCAGGGCCAGTGTCAATGAATTGAACACTGCCCGCAATTCCAGAATGTTTATCGGGAGGAGAGATTCCTCCCTGGTCCACCGATGGTGAAGGGTCGTCATCACGGCCATGACCTTGGTGAATTTCCGAGGTGCCGTGGCCAAACCAGAAGGCAGGACCTGAGATCCAAAAACTAACCAGGCACAACACTGCTTAGCTTCCAACATCAGATGAGATTGGACATATCCAGTGTGATGCGGCTGTAGATGATTTTTGCTGTTTCTAACTTCTACTTCTAACTACTGGTACATCAATGAATAAGTTTCAAAATATAATGCATCAAGAGAACGGTGTTGGTAGTATAAAACTACCTACAGCACCTGGTATTCCCAGGTGGTCTCACATCCAAGAACAAACCAGGCCCAAAATCAGGTGATATTGGGCATATACAGTGTGGTGTGGCTGTAGATGAGCTTAGTGGTTTCTGTTAGAGTTCTTCTACTTCTAACTACTCGTACATAAATGAGTAAGCAGCCGATTTATTAAACCTGGTGAAATGATAATTTGCATGGTGATAAAGTACCAGCCAATCAGCTCCTAATTGCCATGTCACAGGCTGGGTTTGAAAAATGACAGTTAGGAGCTGACTGGCTGGTACTTTATCACCTTGCACTTTATCAGTTCACCAGGCTTAATAGATCTGCCCCAATGTTTCAAAATGGAATGCATCAAGAGAACGGTGTTAGTATTGTAAAAATACACACAGCTCCTGGTATTTCCTTGTGGTCTCCCATCCAAGTACTAAAACCAGGACCAACACTGCTCAGCTTCCATGATCAGGAGAGATTGGGCAAATCCAGTGTGCTGTGGCTGTAGATGAGCTGGTGGTTTCTGTTACAGCTCTTCTACTTCTAACTTCTGGTACATAAAAGAATACATGTAAAAATTAAATGTACCAAGAAAATGGTGTTGGTAGTTTAAAAACGCCTAAAGAATCTGATACTACCAAGCAGTCTCCCATCCATGTATTAACAAAGTCCAATACTGCTTTGCTTCAAAAATCAAATGAGATTGGGCATATCCAGTGTGGTGTGGCTTTAGATAAGCTTTGTGGTTTCTGTTAGAGCTCTTCTACTTCTAACTACTGGTACATTAATGAATATGTATAAGGTTGTAGTTTATCCAATATGCCTTTACTACCTTACCTTTCAACCCCCCCTCCCTCCCCTCTTCTCCTTATAGCTTCCTTAGTTCTCTCCTCCTCGTGTGTGCGTTATTTGTTTTCTCATACGTCCTAGAGGATGCTGGGGTCACATTAAGAACCATGGGGTATAGACGGGATCCGCAGGAGACATGGGCACTTTAAGACTTTCAAAGGGTGTGAACTGTCTCCTCCCTCTATGACCCTCCTCCAGACTCCAGTTTTAGTATTGTGCGCAGTGATACTGGATGCACTACAGGGGAGCTCTACTGAGTTTCTCTGAAAAGACTTGTTAGTTTTTTTTATTTTCAGGGAGGCTGCTGGCAACAGTCTCCCTGCTTCGTGGGACTTAGGGGAGAGAAGTATGACCAACTTCTAGTGAGTTCAATGGCTCTGCTTCAGGCTGACAGGACACCATTAGCTCCTGAGGGTGCTGATCGCTGGGTACGCCTAGATGCACACTCCCGCAGCCTGCCGTCACCCCCTTACAGAGCCAGAAGACAGGTGAGTAGCAGAAGAACAGAAGACTTCTTCTTCAGTGACGGCATTCTGAGGTACCGAGCAGCGAGCGGAAAGCTGCGCGCCATGCTCACACACAAACACAGGCACTGCAGGGTGCAGGGCACGGGGGGGGGGGGCACCCTGGGCAGCATAAATTCCTCACAAAAGGCTGGAAAAAGTGGACATTAGTGCCTGGGCACTGTCCTTACCCCACTAGCGTAATTAATTATTTCTGAGCGGGACAGATACGCGCCATTACAGCGGCGGGGCTTCTTCCTCACCTCACCAGAACATCTTTAGAGCATTACAAGTCTATCACTATAGAGTTTATTATTTCCCAGACTGTGTACTTTTGGCGCTGGATTGTGAGCTGAAAAATCCTCTGTGTCCCTCTGACAGATTTACTGACGGTCTGTCCCCCATAAGCCGGTGTGTCTGTGGGTACTTGGTATATGTGTGTCAACATGTCGGTGGCTGAATTTTTTTCCCAAGAGGAAACTATATTAGGAATGCAGACATATGATGGTGGCCCTGTTGGCACCACCAATAACTGACTGGGTAAATGTTTCAGTAATATCAGAGTAAGGTTGGATAAATCTGTGTCCCAGACACAGACGTAGAGAATAGATGTGATATTCATGGCTATGTTTCTTTTCCCTCAGGCCCCGCTGGGTCGCAAAAATGTTATTTTGCCCAGTTACTACACACTGATACTGACACGGATACTGATACTTATGTCGACCATAATGTTTCCTGATTAGATCCAATATTGGCAAGGAGCATTCAGTACATGATTGTGGATATTAAGGACATATTAAAATCACTGAAGACCCTGCTGTTCCTGACAAAGGGGTCTATATGTATGTATATATAGATATATAATGAAAGCTGATGTAACGTTCCTCCATCTCTGTTTGAGAAAGTCTGGGCCAGCTCGACAAGATGGTTTCAAATCCCCAAAAGGATTCTGGTTGTTTATTCATTTCCCGCCGCGGACAGAATAAAGTGGGAGTCACCCCCTGTTCTGCACGGGGCCCTGTCACAAATCCAGCGGATCGTATGCAGGAAGCTACATTATTTCTAGTTATGTAACCACGGGTACATTACTTAGACCTGCCATTACATGTGCATGGGTGAGTAGTAGTATTCAAGAATTGGTCGAATACCTTGTCATCCGATATAGATACCCTGGAGAGATGGGATACTCCTTACGTTGTATCATATCAAGGACACTGCAGCATACTTACGTGAGACTGCAAGGGATATAGGACTCTTGAGTTCACGGGCCAATTTCATGGCAGTGTCGGATAGGAGGGCATTGTGGATTCACCAAGAGAATGCTGATGCTGACTCCAAGAAGAAAGGGAGTCTCTTCCCTATGAAGGTGAAGCCTTGTTTGGTGACTGCCTAGTTAATTTGATCTCGGCAGCTCCCGCAGGTAAGTCAACCTTCTTGCCCTATGTTCCCTCCCAACGGATGAAAACGCATCATTATCTGATGCAGTCATTTCGGCCCAATAGATATGCAAGAAGTTAAGATTCCCCTTTCTTTGCAGGTAGAGGAAGGAGAAGAGAGAAGAGGTCTGCATCCTCTTCAAGATCGCAGGAGCAGAGATCATCCTCTGCTTCTGCCAAATCCACTGCATGACGCTGTGGCTCTCTTGCAGGAGCCCGCACCAGTGGGGGCACGTCTAAAACTCTTCAGTCAGTTCTGGATTCATTCGGACATGGACTCGTGTGTTTTACAAATAGTGTCCCAAGGGTACAAACTGGGGTTTCAAGATGTTCCCCCTCACCGATTGTTCAAACATTAAGTTACTGTGCTATTCCTGGGTTATATAGCGCTGGGGTATGTGCTGGCATACTCTCTCTCTGTCTCTCCAAAGGGCCTTGTGGGGGAAATGTCTTCAGTAAAAGTATTCCCTGTGTGTGTGGTGTGTCGGTACGCGTGTGTCGACATGTCTGAGGAAGAAGGCTATATTAGAGAGGAGCGGGAGCAAATGAACGTGGTGTCTCCGCCGACACCTGATTGGATGGATATGTGGAATGTTTTAAATGCTAGTGTAAACTCATTGCACAAAAGATTAGACAAGGCAGAAGCTTTGGGACAGTCAGGGTCTCAACCAATGCCTAATCCTATGTCGCAGGGACTGTCAGGGTCTCATAAGCGCCCACTATCCAGATTGTTGACACAGATACCGACACGGATTCTGACTCCAGTGTCGATTACGATGATGCAAAGTTACAGCCAAAATTGGCAAAATACATTTGATATATGATTATGGCAATAAAAGATGTTTTGCACATCACAGAGGAGCCCCCTGTCCCTGACAAGAGGGTACATATGTACAAGGGAAAGAAGCCTGAGGTAACCTTTCCCCCCTCACACGAGCTGAACGAGTTATGTGAAAAAGCTTGGGAATCTCCTGCAGATTTCCAAAAGGATTCCCCTTTCCCATCAACGGATAGGTTACGATGGGAATCCTCCCCTTGGGTGGACAAAGCATTAACACGCTTATCCAAGAAGGTAGCCCTCCCGTCCCAGGATACGGCTACCCTCAAAGAGTCTGCTGACCGCAAACAGGAGATTACCCTGAAGTCCATTTATACACATTCAGGTACCTTACTCAGACCGGCAATTGCGTCGGCCTGGGTGTGTAGTGCTGTAGCGGCATGGACGGATACCCTAGATAAGGCTACTATTTTATTGCCCCTGGGGCATATAAGAGATGCTGTCCTATATATGTGTGTATGCAAACTACAGGTGGTGCTGCAGGGCTCACACCCTTTTACTTGTCTTGTAGAGCAACTCTGGAGCTGTTACTGGGTCCAGCTGCTGCAAGAAATCAGCTTGAATGCTTCAGGGGCTTGGGCATGGCCAACATGAGCCCCACACTGATGGGGGTGTATAAAGCGATCTAGGGGTCATCCAAGCGCAACCCCACAAAGGCCGCCATGCCCTGCGTGACCATTTTCTCTTTTCATATGCAGACGAGGGTTGCAGCCAACTATGCCCATTGCTTGGATGACATCACTGTATGCAAATCCGTCTGCTGCAGACCTTTCCCCAGGAATGCTTGTACTAGTTGTTGCATATGGTTTGATGTTTGAGGGTGCTTCAGTATTAGGCAGCTTTCCGCCCTCTCATGTTCATCTGAAAATATGTGGTCTCCCTGCAGTTCCCTTGTGCTTCCTCAGTTGAATCTCCTTAACTTGACGGGTGTGTGCCCGAGCAGCCGCCCTCCACAGCCCTATCCCAGCACATGCTTTTCTTGCGTATGAGATCTCTTGATCATGAAGATAGTTCTCACAGGGTGAGGTTCATCCATTACATTTTAAAGTAGGAAGGTACAAATTACATATTCAAATTACATATATGTGCTGGATTCAAATGTTTTCCCCCCTTCCTTTCTCAATTGTGCCCATCAGCAGCTATTCTAATGTTGCTGCCAATGGGTGTGACACATTCATTTCTTCTGTGGGGTACACTGGACTCCACAAGGATTCACATTGGGGTGTAGAGTAGGATCTTGATCTGAGGCACCAACAGGCTCAAAGCTTTTGACTGTTCCCAAGATGCTCAGCGCCCCCTCCTCTATAACCTCGCTTCCATGAACAGGGAGCTCAGTTTGTAGTTGGTGCCTTCAGTAGCAGGACACTTAAGAGGGGGCTGCCTCAGGCAGCCTATTCTTAGCTATTAATTTTGACAAGAAAAGAAGAACTTTTTTTTATAAGAATCTACAAGGGCTGCAGCAGGCTAGGTCTAATAGACATCTTTACTGCAGCTCCATCACTCCCAGCGGCGCAGTATACTCCCGCGCCCTGGTTGCTGGGTCACTGCAGCGGAGGCTCCGGTTTCTTCCTAAGGTCAGTCACACACACACCGCCCTCCGGGATCACGAGGCCGCTGATGAAAGGGAGGTAAGGGACTTCTGTGCCCACACTATACCGTGATCCAGCGTGGCTGTAGGGGGCGGGCCATGTGCGCACTGGCGTGGACACTGATTACTGGGCAGCCGCTCCACTAGCCACCAGGGACAGTTAAGGAGCACAGCTCTGGGGGGTTTTCTCTTATATTAACCCCATTTTGTACTACCCGCAGTGCATTGTGATAGGTAATAGAGCCTGATTCAGGTTGGATTGCAATCGCAATAAGCAGTCCAACTGCAAAAATTGCTAAGAGCATACGCATGCGCCTGCATTTTCTGTGGCACCCCGCAGTTAATGCGATCGCCTCTGACTGTCAATCGGTGCTGGGGGGGGGGGGTCAGCAACACTCCATTTCCAAGTCGGAGATGGAGCGGTGCGTGGGCAGGGCTTCAAAATGGGGTCGGCAACGGAGAAACAGGAGGCGTGGTCAGAGCGGTTGCATGACATCACATGCAGCAGCTGCGATCACAAAAATGGTGGCGGCTTCCTGCGCACACATACAGTCTGCACCAACAGGAGGCTAACCCATTTTTTATGATCACGCTGAACTGCACTGCGACTGCAATTTCAGCGTGGTCAAGAAGGGAGGCGGCATGCTGGGTGGCCCCAGCATGCGAACCAAAGGATTGCAAATTCTGTTACTTAGCAGAATTTGCAATCCTTACTGAATTAGGCCCATTGATTACAAAATGTATTTGTAAATATTTGAAGTTTTTCTTCAGGGACTAACACAAAAGATGCTTGGGGCTACTAACACATGGGTAAGCCACGTAAAGCTTCCCATGGGTCAGTGGCATCACAACGGGGTTGCGGCCCACACCCGAGTGTCACCCGCCAAGGGGGGTGACACCAAAGTGCCGGCTCCTCTTCAGTGACAGAATATGGGTGTTTTACTGTGACATTACGTGCAACACCCAGTTTCTGTCACTGTGCAGGAGCCAGCACCACTCACACACTAGTCCCCGGGTGCAGCACTCAACCCCCGGGATACCCGGAGAAACAAAATGGAGATTCAGGCCAACAGGCCACACCCCTACCTATGAGACCATGCCTCCATTTTACCATTGCGCTGCTTATCTGCGCGCACTGCATTACAATCTCCCTCGCTGCCTTTCTGGGTGTCACCAATGATAGTGACACCTTTGCCATGCTTGTAGCAGCTGGTCCTAAGATCTACGCCTCCAGCCCTGAGTGTTTGCCCTTGTGACTTGTTGATCATCATAGCGAAGCAGATTCTTACAAAAAACTGCAGGGGCTTAGATTGAAAAGAAAAACATTGACGAACCCATCATTTCAGCAACAGGGTCTGCCACACGGCTGACTGAAATGACTGGTTGGTTTGGACCCCCACCAAAAAAGAAGCAATCAATCTCTCCTTGCACAAACTGGCTCTACAGAGGCAAGATGTTCACCTCATCATCCTCCGATTCCTCACCCCTTTCACTGTGTACATCGCCCTCCTCACAGATTATTAATTCGTCCCCACTGGAATCCACCATCTCAGATCCCTGTGTACTTTCTGGAGGCAATTGCTGGTGAATGTCTCCGCGGAGGAATTGATTATAATTCATTTTGATGATCATCATCTTCTCCACATTTTCTGGAAGTAACCTCGTACGCCGATTGCTGACAAGGTGAGCGGCTGCACTAAACACTCTTTTGGAGTACACACTGGAGGGAGGGCAACTTAGGTAGAATAAAGCCAGTTTGTGCAAGGGCCTCCAAATTGCCTCTTTTTCCTGCCAGTATACATACGGACTGTCTGACGTGCCTACCTGGATGCGGTCACTCATATAATCCTCCACCATTCTTTCAAAGGTGACAGAATCATATGCAGTGACAGTAGACGACATGTCAGTAATCGTTGCCAGGTCCTTCAGTCCGGACCAGATGTCAGCACTCACTCCAGACTGCCCTGCATCACCGCCAGCGGGTGGGCTCGGAATTCTTAGCCTTTTCCTCGCACCCCCAGTTGCGGGAGAATGTGAAGGAGGAGCTGTTGACGGGTCACGTTCCGCTTGACTTGACAATTTTCTCACCAGCAGGTCTTTGAACCTCTGCAGACTTGTGTCTGCAGGAAAGAGAGATACAATGTAGGTTTTAAATCTAGGATCGAGCACGGTGGCCAAAATTTATTGCTCTGATTTCAACAGATTGAATCCTGGTTAAGCGAATTAAGGGCTCCATCCACAAGTCCCACATGCCTAGCGGAATCGCTCTGTTTTAGCTCCTCCTTCAATGTCTCCAGCTTCTTCTGCAAAAGCCTGATGAGGGGAATGACCTGACTCAGGCTGGCAGTGTCTGAACTGACTTCACGTGTGGCAAGTTCAAAGGATTGCAGAACCTTGCACAACGTTGAAATCATTCTCCACTGCGCTTGAGTCAGGTGCATTCCCCCTCCTTTGCCTATATCGTGGGTAGATGTATAGGCTTGAATGGCCTTTTGCTGCTCCTCCATCCTCTGAAGCATATAGAGGGTTGAATTCCACCTCGTTACCACCTCTTGCTTCAGAGGATGGCAGGGCAGGTTCAGGAATGTTTGGTGGTGCTCCAGTCTTCGGCACGCGGTGGCTGAATGCAGAAAGTGGCCCGCAATTCTTCGGGCCACCGACAGCATCTCTTGCACGCCCCTGTCGTTTTTTAAATAATTCTGCACCACCAAATTCAATGTATGTGCAAAACATGGGACGTGCTGGAATTTGCCCAGATGTAATGCACGCACAATATTGGTGGCGTTGTCCGATGTCACAAATCCCCAGGAGAGTCAAATTGGGGTAAGCCATTCTGCGATGATGTTCCTCAGTTTCCGTAAGAGGTTGTCAGCTGTGTGCCTCTTATGGAAAGCGGTGATACAAAGCGTAGCCTGCCTAGGAACGAGTTGGCATTTGCGAGATGCTGCTACTGGTGCCGCCGCTGCTGTTCTTGCTGCGGGAGGCAATACATCTACCCAGTGGGCTGTCACAGTCATATAGTCCTGAGTCTGCCCTGCTCCACTTAACCACGGACATGTGGACTAGTGGACATTGGGTACAACTGCATTTTTTAGGACACTGGTGACTCTTTTTCTGAGGTCTGTGTACATTTTCGGTATCGCCTGCCTAGAGAAATGGAACCTAGATGGCATTTGGTACCGGGGACACAGTACCTCAATCAAGTCTCTAGTTGCCTCTGAATTAACGATGGATACCGGAACCACGTTTCTCACCACCCAGGCTGACAAGACCTGAGTTATCCGCTTTGCAGCAGGATGACTGCTGTGATATTTCATCTTCCTCGCAAAGGACTGTTGGACAGTCAATTGCCTACTGGAAGTAGTACAAGTGGTCTTCCGACTTCCCCTCTGGGATGACGATCGACTCCCAGCAGCAACAACAGCAGCGCCAGCAGCAGTAGGCGTTACACTCAAGGAGGCATCGGAGGAATCCCAGGCAGGAGAGGACTCGTCAGACTTGCCAGTGACATGGCCTGCAGGACTATTGGCTCTCCTGTCTAAGGAGGAAATTGACACTGAGGGAGTTGGTGGTGTGGTTTGCAGGAGATTGGTTACAAGAGGAAGGGATTTAGTGGTCAGTGGACTGCTTCCGCTGTCATCCAAAGTTTTTGAACTTGTCACTGACTTATGATTAATGCGCTGCAGGTGACGTATAAGGGAGGATGTTCTGAGGTGGTTAACGTCCTTACCCCTACTTATTACAGCTTGACAAAGGCAACACACGGCTTGACACCTGTTGTCCGCATTTGTGTACAGGATGCATACCTTCATGTCCAAATTTATCCATCTCATCAGTCGTACGTCAGATTTGCGGTACAGGACTGTCATTGCCAATTTCAGACGTTGCTGTTTGGTCTCTCCACGGCCCAGAGAATTTTCACCAAGGTAATGGTGGAAATGATGGTTTTCCTGCGCAAGCAAGGTGTCACAATTATCCCGTACTTGAGCGATCTCATAAAAGCGAGATCAAGAGAGCAGTTGCTGAACAGCGTATCACTTTCACTGAAAGTGTTACAGCAACACGGCTGGATTTTCAATATCCCAAAGTCGCAGTTGGTTCCTACGACTCGTCTGTCTTTCTTGGGCATGATTCTGGACACAGACCAGAAGAGGGTTTATCTCCCGATAGAAAAGGCCCAGGAACTCATGACTCTTGTCAGGAACCTATTGAAACCAAAACTTGTGTCAGTGCATCACTGCACTCGAGTCCTGGGAAAGATGGTGGCATCATACAAAGCCATTCCATTCGGCAGGTTCCATGCGAATACTTTCCAATGGGACCTACTGGACAAGTGGTCTGGGTCACATTTACAGATGCATTGGTTGATCACCCTGTCCCCCAGGGTCAGGGTATCACTCCTGTGGTGGCTGCAGAGTGCTCACCTTCTCGAGTGACGCAGATTCGGCATTCAGTACTGGATCCTGGTGACCACAGATGCAAGCCTCCAAGGTTGGGGAGCAGTCACACAGGGAAGAAATTTCCAAGGGCTTTGGTCAAGTCAAGAGACTTGTCTTCACATCAACATCCTGAAACTAGGGGCCATATACAATGCCCTACGTCAAGCGGAGACCTTACTTTGCGACCAACCGGTTCTGATCCAGTCAGACAACGTCACCGCAGTGGCTCATGTAAACCGTCAAGGCGGCACAAGGAGCAGAGTGGCGATGGCACAAGCTACCTTTGCATTTTTCTCCCAAACGAAGGACACTAGAATGAAAATTTTAAAGCCTCCTGTTAGTGCTTCATCTACACGGTATAGCCCTGAATTTTCCAATGCGTAGCTCTTTGCAAAAGAGAGATATTGGCAAGGAAAAGCTGTCTTGTACCTTTGCATTTTTCTCCCAAACGAAGGACACTAGAAAGAAAATTTTAAAGCCTCCTGTTAGGCCATCATCTACACGGCATAGCCCTGAATTTTCCAATGCGTAGCTCTTTGCAAAAGAGAGATATTGGCAAGGAAAAGCTGTCTTGTACCTTTGCATTTTTCTCCCAAACGAAGGAAACTAGAATGAAAATTTTAAAGCCCCCTGTTAGTGCTTCATCTACACGGCATAGCCCTGAATTTTCCAATGTGCAGCTCTTTGCAAAAGAGAGATATTGGCAAGGAAAAGCTGTCTTTCAACTCTTCCACAACTGAAAAACAGATAGTGTTCCCAAGCCTTCCATCCTGTAATATCTTCAGTCTCTCGTCAATGAAGAAAACAATCCCTCCAGCAGACTCTTCAACCACGATACAAGATCACAGCCAAAAGGGCGAGAAGCAACTACACTTGCGTTTAACCAAAATGGCAGTGCACCAAAACATAAGCTGACACAATCATGGAGAATGAGCCAGCATATATGCTCTTCTATCTATATTTTGCAAACCTGCTCTTGTCCCCTCCAGCTGCTCCATGTAGATTTGACGCCTGGCAAGGTGCATAACCCACTGACAAGCAGGCACACTCCTGCATGAGTTTTCACTCTCACTAGCAGGATGATACACATTCATTTGCATGTGCTCCACCTCTGACACACCGCCCACCCAACCACCCAGTCACCAGAGCCACCCACAAGCCAACTGGCTCCGTGATTTAATTTGCACAGTGCAGTCATCCAGGCAGCATGTCCTTCTCAATGGAATAATCTCTGGTTCCATGGAATCTTCCGCATTGGAATGCTGCGGAACAAAAAGGATTTAAACATTCAGCTTGCTAGCATTCAATGTACCTGCGGCTTGGCTCTAGCATATGGGTCTTCATCCTGTGGCCCTCCAGCTGCTGTGAAACTACACATCCCAGCATGCCCTGCCACAGTTTTGCTATTAAGGTATGCTAAAACTGAGGCAGGGCATGCTGGTATATGTAGTTCCACAGCAGCTGGAGGGTCGCAGGTTGAAGACCCATATTCTAGCATGCCTGTTCTATGATGCATGTTCCGTGATGTCACAATCAGCTTGGAATGGGGTGTCTAGCATGCATTTGCTGACAGCCACTTGAGGGAGACACACATCAGGAGATGCAGCATATCGGAGGTCTTCGATGCCTTTCCAGCAAATGCACACCACCAGCTGCTGGTCTGGACACAAAACAATACCCACAATTGAAGGCTCAAAATGCCCAACTACAGGATTAATGTAAGTAGTGAATTTTGGAATGAATTTAGAAGTAGGAAATTAAGTTAGTTCACAAGTACATTCAAATTCCGATCTAAAGTCTAGGTAGGCCTCACGTCCTGGCAGCCCCCAGCATTTAAAAATGCCTTGATTAGAGGTAGGGAATTAAATGTAGATAAGAAGTAGACACAAAATAACACTCCACAGAGCAATTATCAGGTGTCTTTATCAATTGTTGCATTTAAAAAATCAAGCAATTAGGGAACACAATGTTGCGACAATGTAACCCTATTTGCAAAATAGTACTAAATAAGTTTGTCGATGTAAGACATTTGCAAAGGCGCAAACAAAACACGCTGGAAAATGCAACTGAATCTGTTTTTGGAGGTTAGAATAGATGCAGGATCAAGTAGCTCAATGGGTAGGGTGTTTGATTAGAATTCAACAGGTTATAGATTTGAATCCTGGGTATGATAGTTTGAGGTGTTATTTAATAAAGTATGTTTATATATTAGTCACACATGGCTTACTTGTACAAATGGCATGTCACCAGTTAGTGCTGACTGCTGATATGCCATTTGCACAAACACGCCATGTGTGACTGTATATGCATTTAAGGAGGGCACCCCGGCAATACCACAAACCATTGAGTGTCAAGTATACTAGATATATCTTCATATCTCATGTGCTTTCTCTGAGACCAATCTTGTTATGCCCCTTCCCCACAAGGCATGCGCCTTTTGTCCATATTGCAAAAATGGGGAGGGGAGGGGGGGGGGGCATATAATTCTCTGTCACAGGGCACCAAAAAGTCTAGTTATGGCTCTGGTATGCATTATGTAATCTGGCAGACCATATCTCCAACACTGGCTGGTTGGAATAGAAATCCGGTTATCTATGTGAGCAAATGACCATCAACGATTTACTCTCAAACACTAGAAAATGGACAAACATGGTCCCCTAAACAAATTGGTTAAATTTTGGGTTTAACCAATTTGTGTAATGACCATTTTTGACCACTTTTCTAGTGTTTGGGAGCAAATGGTTAATTGACATTTGCTACTATACATTACCAGATTTTCATTCCATCCATCCAGACTGGATAGATAGCCTGACAGATAATTGTGTAGTGTACGCCCAGGATAACTGTCAGTTGTGCTTTCTTTTATGACGGCACATAAATGGGTGGGCAGATCCAGAGCAAGCACTGCCCACTCATGCATAGTTGTCAACTGATGTGAAGTTCCAGGGGGCAATCTCAGTTATAAAGAAAAGTATCTGGAAATTGTCCCTAGTTTAAAAAAAAAATAAAAAAAAAATTGATCAACTCCATTTATTTAGTATGATATCCCAGCAGTCAGAACAACATACTTTATTAAATAACACATCTCAAACTACCATACCCAGGATTCAAACCTATAACCTGTTGAATTCTAATCAAACACCCTACCTATTGAGCTATTTGATCCTGCATAAAAATTGTGAACATTATATGAAGCTATTGGTACTTTGCAAAAAAAAAAGTATCAGCATTACAACGCAGCAGATCCATGCAGTTTGCAGCCACACACTACATGTATCTGCTCAGCAACAATGCTGATTATTTCTTCACAAAGTACAAGGTGAGCTCCAAACAGAATTCTCTAGCTTAGAATTATACCTTTCTATGCCAAACCTAAAAGTCGGGCCCCCCACCCTGGGATCCCCCAGAGGGAGGCCTGCACCGTCATGCGGCAGGCTTGTCCGTTTTGGAAGCAGGCTGATGGGCAGCCCAGGCTTGCTTCAGTCTGGGCTTGGCAGGTCTGGAAGCATGAGCTTGCTTTGGGTATGCCTGACCTTGGGTACGCTTTACCTGAGGGATGAAAGGGCCAAGGGAAAGTACTTTTAGCCTTCTGCGTGGTAGGAGTCATACGAGGTAGGCAAGCTGTTTTAGCAGTAGCCAGATCAGCTACAATCTTATTGAGGTCTTCTCCAAAGAGAGTGTCTCCCTTGAAAGGAAGCACCTCCAGGGTTTTCTTGGAATCCATATCCACCGACCAGGATCTCAACCAGCTGTATAAAGTATTACCTTGGAACTGGCTCTCCACTCCCCATTATCTGGTTATCATGGCTTCCTCCTCCAGTGTCCAGACTCGCTTGCTGAAGCTCGGCCACTTCTTCCTAGCAGCAGGCTACTGGATCACTGGGCAGCAGAGGTGCTTGGGAGCCGGAAGGGGGCGGAGCAATCAGGCAGGCAGTTGCAGTGCTGCCCAGCTATCTGTGGTGTGAGAAGAAGCAGGGGCACCCCACCGCTGGCAGTGCTGCAGCTAGCGGTGGTGGCAGCGGCGAGGCTGCTGGGCTGGGTCTTGAAAAAGGTGGAAAGAAGGGTGTTACGGCATGGAATGTACAAACTGCGAGACCCTGCTGGTAGCGCCTTTGTCTATTTAGTAGGAAGGGCACGTAACAGCCGGGGGGCAATGGAGGAAGCCCCTTTAGGGCTGGAGCCCCTTCAGGGCTGGAGCCCGGCGGCAACTGACTCCGTTGTCTCTGGCAGTTCTGCCCCTGGACTAGAGGAATGATCGAGAACATGGCAACATTTAATGCCAAAAAATGCAAAATCATACACGTCTCAAAAATGCAAAGGCTAACTATAATATTAAGGGCATTATAATGGCAAGAGGAAAGCTATCTAAGTATTACTATTTCAGGTGAGCAATGTAACAAAGCAATAGGAAAGGCAAGTCAGATGCTTGTTTGCATAGGTTAAAGAACCAGTAGCAGAAAAAAGTAATACAGGTTGAGTATCCCATATGCAAATATTCCGAAATACGGAATATTCCGAAATACGGACTTTTTTGAGTGAGACTGAGATAGTGAAACCTTTGTTTTTTGATGGCTCAGTGTACACAAACTTTGTTTAATACTCAAAGTTATTAAAAATATTGTATTAAATGAACTTCAGACTGTGTGTATAAGGTGTATATGACACATGAATGAATTCTGTGAATGTACACACACTTTGTTTAATGCACAAAGTTATAAAAAATATTGGCTAAAATGACCTTCAGGCTGTGTGTATAAGGTGTATATGAAACATAAATGCATTTTGTGCTTAGATTTAGGTCCCATCACCATAATATCTCGTTATGGTATGCAATTATTCCAAAATACAGAAAAATCCGATATCCAAAATTCCTCTGGTCCCAAGCATTTTGGATAAGGGATACTCAACCTGTAATGCCACTGTATAGGTCCTTGGTACAGCCACATTTAGAATCCTGTGTTCAGTTCCAGAAGCCATATCTCCAGAAGGCTGTAAATACATTAGGGCAACTAAAATTGTGCATGGCCTACATCACAAAACTTACCTGGAAATACTAAAAGATTATGTGTATAGTTTGGAGAAGGGAAGAGGGAACATACAGTAATAGAAACATTTAAATATATAGGGAGGAATGTAATAGGGTGTGAGAATCAGAAAGTGAGAGATTTTGTGTTTTTTCCTGTTGTTTTTTTTTTTTTTCATTGTTTGTTTTTTAAAGTGGCAATCCTTTACATGGCAAAACCAGGTTGATATTTGCCATGTAAAGGATTGCCACCGTGGGCATGTGTAGAAGGGGCACTGCTACTGTTGGCATTATGTGTGTAAGCTGCACTGATATGGTGGTTATGTGTATAAAGGGCACTGCGACTGTGGGTATTATTATTATTATTATTATTATTATTACATGCGGTGTAATGACAATAAGATAGTGCTACTGTGTGGCGTATTTTGATTTGGGGTGCTATTGTGTGGCCATGCCCCTTCCTTGTGATACCACACCTTCTTTTTTTAAGGAGCGCACTGTCCCTTTATTAAGTATTGGAGAGAGGGCCCAAATTAATAGTTTGCAGGGAGGCGCCAAACACCCTAGCACTGGCCCTTTGGTAGGGGACAGGATTTGCTTCTGCTTGTGCACATCTGTTATGATTGCCAGCCAACAGCACTGGTTTTGCCTATAACACTAACTATAAATATTTTGAATTGGTCCTGGACCACCAATCCAAGGCACCCCTGCAAGTGTCCTGAGGCACCCCAGGGTGCAGTTTGAGAACCACTGGTCTAGTGAGTACCCAGGATAATTATTGTAGCTGGTCTGCGGGTAACAGCTCTCAGATCCACTTCTAGAAAAAATGCAGCAATGTAATTTGAGTGACAAACTGCAGAGATGAACCCTTTCTGTGACTGCTGCACAGGGATCACACAAACTCTATTCATAGGGCTGACTTCACTTAGGGGAGATGTTCTCACCCCGCAAAGAAGTGCGAGTATATACCGCACTTACGGTACCATTGGATTTACAGATATTTTCTTGCAATACACTATGGGGGTCATTCTGAGTTGATTGCTCGCTAGCAGTTTTTAGCAGCCATGCAAACGCATTGTCGCTGCCCACTGGAGAGTGTATATTCACTTTGGAGAAGTGCGAACACTTGAGCAGCAGAGCGCCTGCAAAATCGTTTCAAAATAAGACCAGCACTGTAGTTACACTTCGTGTGCGTTGATTCTAACAACCGAGGGACGGCTTTTGATGTCACACACCCATCCAGCGAATGCCCAGCCACGTCTGCATTTCTTCTGCCACGCCTGCATTTTTCCAAGCACTCCCTGAAAACGGTCAGTTGACACCCAGAAACGCCCTCTTTCTGTCAATCTCCTTGTGGCCTGTTCTGTGATTGGAATAATCGCTAGAACTAGTGCAAAACCACAATGGACTTTGTACCCGTACGATGCGCATGCACATTACGGAGCATGCGCATGCACAGATTAGCCATTTTTTTTCAACTGATTGCTGCGCAGCGAACAACGGCAGCAAGCGATCAACTCGGAATGACCCCCTATATACATAGAAACATGGATTTTTACTGCAGGAATTATGGTTAGTTTAGGGGTATCGGTTAGGGTCAACAGAGGTGTAGCTAGGGGTCCAAGCGCCCCTGGCAAAGTAAGGGACTGGCGCCCCCCCTTTCGATAAAGCATTGCAGTCCATTGGCGGTTACCATGTTGGAGCCACAGCAACTGACCCCCTCCCCCACACGCTGCCCTACATCATCGGCTGGGATTCACTGTTGGTGTGAAGCCACTGGGAACATTCTGGTAGCATTAGCAGCAGTCTGTGTCATAGATAGGGAAGGCAGAAGGTTAACTAGCTAATAGCAGTCTGTTGGCAGCAGAGGCTGGGCGGGGGGCTGAGAATGAGCCAACGCTGATCAGTGTCCAGTCTGCTCAGACAAAAATATTTTGTGATCAGGGCTGGTTCTAGACCAAAGGAGCCAATAGCAAAAATTTCCTTTGGCACCTTCCCCCCCCCACACACACACACACACACACACACACACACACACACACACACACACATACACACACAGACACACACACACACACACACACACACCAAAAAAGAACATATCCCAGTTTAACATAACGCTATGTGGTGCAAGGTGTGGAGCTGGTCACTTGTATCAGACCTCTGACATTTGCCTTTTCACCCATATTGCATACTTTTTCTTGCAGGTTGTGTCTTAATTCAAGAAGTGTTCTAAGTACTTCAGCTTAGTATCTTTACTGACCCCTCTTTACCCCACACTACATAACTGACCCCTCTATACCCTACACTACATCACTGACCTTTCTATAACCATCACTGCATTACTGACCCCTCTATACAGTACACTGACCTCTATATACCTGCTAGTACATCCCTGATGCCTATATTCCCTAAGCTAAATCCCTGATGCCTCTATTCCCTACGCTACATCCCTGACGCCTCTATTCCCTATGCTACATCCCTGACGCCTCTATACCCTACGCTACATCCCTGATGCCTCTATTCCCTACGCTACATTCCTGATGCCTCTATAACCTACGCTACATCCCTGACGCCTCTATACCCTACGCTACATCCCTGACGCCTCTATACAGTACAATGCATTACTGATCCCTCTAGACCATACATCCTCATTACATCAGAGAGATAGTGAAACACTAGAAAAAATAAGGATAAAGTGGACTACAGAAACTGATGCTCTAAACAAAGGAGAGAGAGAGAAAAGCACAAGGGAAAGTGGGCAATCGGAACACCATAGAGAGAGGAGAGATAGAAATGCCTGAAAAAGTAAAGGGGGTTGGGTATGGCATCCGGCGCTCGGGATTCCAGCAGTCACATGATACCTAATCCTAATCCTAACCCTCTGGGGGGGTGGCGGATAGGGCTAACCCTCAGGGGGTGGCAGCTAGGACTAACCCCCCCCCCCCTCCTAGTGCCTTCCCTAACACCCGCTCCCCCGGTCCTAACCCTCCCTCCAATACTCGCCTTCGGGATGTTGGCTGTCTGTGTGCCGGCACCAGTCTCCCAAGTGGTGTCAGGATTCCAACATCTGTCAAATGACCGCCGGTATACCGTCTGCCGGGATGGTAAATGTATCCTGAGGACAGGTAGTGAGTGTGGAGGGATAGGTGGTTCAGTAAAATGTAACAGCTCAAACTGCGATCATTCACTGATAAATTGATTTATAGCTCTCCCTTTTTAACCATTGCAGTCATAAAAGCAATGTTTTTTAAACTTTTAAATAAAGCTTGTTAGCATCCCCAGCACACTGTATATGCTGGGAGATGTAGTTCTCAATATGAAAACATTTAATTACTGTATGAACTCTAATTCCCCAACTGAAACCTCTCACAAACACACACTCCTAAATCTAGTACACACACACACACACACACACACACACACACACACACACACACACACACATTTCCCCAGTACTGACAACTCTCATCACTTCCACACACTGACAACTCCCTCCTGCTCCTCTCCCCACTGACACTGACAGCTCCCTCACAGTCACACACATCCTCCACCCCCCCACCCCCCCCACACACACACTGATAGCACACATGCACAAATCCCCCCTTCCTCGACACTAACTGTCACGGACTGCTTGGGCAGCAGGGGGCAGGCTCTGACTTGAAGTGCTGAAATTCAACAGCTCTCTCGAACTTGCAAGGCATGGCTGTGCAGCTGTCTCCAGCCATCTCCTTGCCCACTGTGTAATTTGTGGCGTTCTCTGATGTTCCCCGCTCTGCCTCTACAACCGGCACATAATGTACAGCAGTGGTGACTCCTGAGTATGGGCCTGGAGAACTCCGCCTACCGGGGGGTAGGGATTAATAATTTCAAAGGGGCAGAGCTAGGAGTGAAGCAGTGGACAGCAGTTGAGGGGCGTTTCAAACTGTAACAGGGTTGGGACAATTTCAGTATCCTTCCCTCACCGTCTAATTGGTCAGTCCCACGCTGATTGCCATAGCGCCCTTTTCGAGACTGCAGAACTCTATCCCTTAGCCACGGTTGGCACAGCTGGATGGTGCCCCTGGCAAGTGCCATCCTGGCCAAGGGGTAGATACGCCCCTGAGGGTCAGGGCCAGCAACAGAAATCTTGGGGCCCAGTACACTGATATCTCTGGGGCCCCCTCAACCCCCCCTTAACTTGGCAGAGGGATCTTTAAAAAAAAATGGAGCCTTTGACTCGGACCGTCAGTGAGGCCGGCAGGTGGTTTTCATACTGGGCTATCCAGCTCTTCGCTGACGGTGGCAGGGACATTCAGAAAAGGGCCAGCACAGCAACATGCATAATAATGGCAATACAGTATGGACCACAGGGACTGGACAAAGTGATGGGGTAAAAGGAGGGGGGAGGGTTTAGTTGGCCTGTTAATTGTTTTCCTGCTTAAATTGAGCAGTTGGTGGATACACTTTAAAAAGCAATATTGGCACTGTGGCCCCATTATTTCTGTTCTTAATACTTGGAGCCCTGAACAAGTGTCCCCTTTGTCCCCCCTGTCACCGGGCCTGTTCAGGCGTTACCTATGGAGAAGCTGCGACATGACATCCTAGGACACGATACTGCACCATGCATCACCATTATATTTCAGTGTGCCTTGTCAATATTTAAATCTTGTTCTGTGTGACGTGAGTTGTAAATGGTTGAAAATCTCTGTGCTACAGTATCGTCACCATGTAGTTATAACAACACCGCAAAACCACCAAAAGACGTGTTTTGGTAGAGGGACTGCTGGAGGGGCCCATTGGGGCCCCCAGTTTGCTACCCCACCCCAGTATACCTGTGCTGTAGCCAGTGGAAGGGGCACTATCTTCCCGGTGATCTCTTCGGGAAGATGGTGCCGCACATAGAAAGCAAAGACTCTGGCTGCACTCTCCTGCCCTCGCTCTAAGCAAGGTGATCGGGCCACAAAAGGACCCCTGTCGGACCCCTGCCGGACCCCGGCCTGTGGGCCACAAAAGGATGCATTGGGGGCGGCATGCGGCCCATGGGTTTGACACCCCTGCCCTAGAGTATCAAAATTTGTTTCACGGCACCCCTAGGCCAAAGTTTTTTTTATTGAGAAATTCAGAAAAAAATATAAAATTAAGTAAATTGTGTTTATAGCATGTCATCCTCAGGTTCAGTTATGTTGTGAGGGAATGGTTTTGCCAATTTAATAAAGTATAAATAATTTTAATTGGTCCTGGACCACCAAACTATGCTACTAGTGCAAGAACCCCAGTTTGGAAACTACTGCCATAAAATAAACCTTTTTTGTTTTTTTTAAACTACATGTAATACACCTTAGAGCTCAGTTCCTAAAAGGTTTTAAACCCTTGCATACAGTAAACTACACATATTTAAAAATCCTACACCGGGCACAAGTGCTCACGGGCCAATTTCATGGCAGTCTCGGATAGGAGGGCATTGTGGATTCACCAAGGGAATGCTGATGCTGACTCCAAGAAGAAAGGGAGTCTCTTCCCTATGAAGGTGAAGCCTTGTTTGGCGACGGCCTAGTTCATTTGATCTCGGCAGCTCCCGCAGGTAAGTCATCCTTCTTGCCCTATGTTCCCTCTCAACGGATGAAGACGCATCATTATCTGACGCAGTCATTTCGGCCCAATAGATATGCAAGAAGTTAAGATTCCCCTTTCTTTGCAGGTAGAGGAAGGAAAAGAGGGAAGAGGTCTGTAGCCTCTTCAAGATCGCAGGAGCAGAGATCATCCTCTGCTTCTGCCAAATCCACTGCATGACGCTGGGGCTCTCTTGCAGGAGCCCGCACCAGTGGGGGGCACGTCTAAAACTCTTCAGTCAGTTCTGGATTCATTCGGACCTGGACTCGTGGGTTTTACAAATAGTGTCCCAAGGGTACAAACTGGGGTTTCAAGACGTTCCCCCTCACCGATTGTTCAAATCAGCCTTAGTCAGCAGGGAGAAGGTTTTTATTCAAGCCTCTTCGTGGTCCCGAAGCCGGACGGCTCAGTCAGACCAATCTTAAATCTGAAATCCCTTAATTTCTACCTAAAGAAATTCAATTTCAAGATGGAATCTCTCAGGGTAGTGATCTCCAGTCCGGGGGATAAAGGAGATTTCATGGTTTTGGTAGACATAAAGGATGCCTACTTATATGTTCCCATTTAGCCACTGCATCAAGCAGCAGCTACCTGAGGTTTGCAATTCAGGATTGTCATTACCAATTTCAGACGTTGCCGTTTGGTCTGTCCACGGCTCCGAGGATTTTCACCAGGGTGATGGCGGAAATGATGGTTCTCCTTCGCAAGCAAGGAGTCACAATTATCCCGTACTTGGATGATCTCCTGATTAAGGCGAGATCCAGGGACCAGTTAGTGCAAAACATCTACTCTCCCTGACAGTTCTTCAACAACATGGTTGGCTCCTAAATTTGCCAAAATCGCAGTTGGTCCCAATGACGCGGTTGTTGTTTTTGGGAGTGATACTGGACATTGAAGAGGTTTTCTTCTAGTGGAAAGGCTCTGGAGATCCAGAGTCTGGTCAAACAAATTCTGAAACCAGCAAGAGTGTTAATCCATCAATGCATTCAGTTGCTGGGGAAGATGGTTGCGGCCTACGAGCCCATTCAGTTTGGCAGGTTCCATGCCAGAGTGTTCCAGTGGGACCTGTTGGACAAGTGGTCCGGATCCCACCTACACATGCACCGGAGGATAATCCTGTCTTCCAAGACCAGAATCTCACTCCATTGGTGGCTGCACAGTTCTCACCACCTAGAGGGGCGATGGTTCGGGATCCAGGACGGGATCCTAGGGACCACGGATGCAACCCTCCGAGGCTGGAGAGCAGTCACACAGGGGGAAAACATCCAAGGAAGATGGTCAAGTCTTCCTTGGATGTTTTCATCTCCACATAAATGTTCTGGAGTTAAGGGCCATTTAATAACTGCAGACACAGTACGCACTGGGACGGGTGCCCATCATCCTCTACGGACTAAGAGAAAAGGATTTACCGGTAGGTATTAAAATCCTATTTTCTCTAACGTCCTAGAGAATGCTGTGGACTCCGTAAGGACCATGGGGATAGACGGGCTCCGCAGGAGACATGGGCACTTTAAGAAAGACTTTAGTTCTGGGTGTGCACTGGCTCCTCCCTCTATGCCCCTCCTCCAGAACTCAGTTTGATACTGTACCCAGTGGAGACTGGGTGCTTTTCAGGAGCTCTCCTGAGCTTTCTGACAGAAAGTATTTTGTTAGGTTTTTAATTTTCAGGGAGCACTGCTGGCAACAGACTCCCTCATCGAGGGACTGAGGGGAGAGAAGCAGCCCTACTCTCTGAGTTGCAAGGTCCTGCTTCTTAGGCTACTGGACACCATTAGCTCCAGTGGGATTGGTACGCAGGATCTCACCCTCGCCGTCCGTCCCAGAGCCGCGCCGCCGTCCCCCTCGCAGAGCCGGAAGATAGAAGCCGGGTGAGTATGAGAAGAAAAGAAGACTTCAGAGGCGGCAGAAGACTTCATGATCTTCACTGAGGTAACGCATAGCACTGCAGCTGTGCGCCTTTGCTCCCATACACCTCACATACTCCGGTCACTGTAAGGGTGCAGGGCGCAGGGGGGGCGCCCTGGGCAGCAATATAAACCTCTTTCGCAAAAATATAACATATATACAGCTGGGCACTTTATATATGTATAAGCCCCCACCAATTTTACAGTTTAAGCGGGACAGAAGCCCGCCTCCGAGGGGGCGGGGCTTCTCCCTCAGCACTCACCAGCGCCATTTTTTCTCCACAGCACAGCTGAGAGGAAGCTCCCCGGACTCTACCCTGCTTATACCACGTTAGACAAGAGGGTTGAAAAGAGGGGTGGGGGGGGCACATAATTCGCAAATTACATACAGCAGCACTACTGGGCAAACATTAAGTTACTGTTTTATTCCTGGGTTATATAGCGCTGGGGGGTGTGCTGGCATACTCTCTCTCTGTCTCTCCAAAGGGCCTTGTGGGGAAACTGTCTTCAGAAAAAGCATTCCCTGTGTGTGTAGTGTGTCGGTACACGTGTGTCGACATGTCTGAGGAAGAAGGCTATATTAGAGAGGAGCGGGAGCAAATGAATGTGGTGTCTCCGCCGACAGCTGATTGGATGGATATGTGGAATGTTTTAAATGCTAGTGTAAACTCATTGCACAAAAGATTAGACAAGGCAGAAGCTTTGGGACAGTCAGGGTTTCAACCCATGCCTGATCCTATGTTGCAGGGACTGTCAGGGTCTCATAAGCGCCCACTATCCCAGATTGTTGACACAGATACCGACACGGATTCTGACTCCAGTGTCGATTACGATGATGCAAAGTTACAGCCAAAATTGGCAAAATCCATTCGATTTATGATTATGGCAATAAAAGATGTTTTGCACATCACAGAGGAACCCCCTGTCGCTGACAAGAGGGTACATATGTACAAGGGAAAGAAGCCTGAGGTAACCTTTCCCCCCTCACACGAGCTGAACGAGTTATGTGAAAAAGCTTGGGAGTCTCCAGATAAAAGACTGCAGATTTCCAAAAGGATTCTTATGGCGTATCCTTTCCCATCAACGGATAGGTTACGATGGGAATGCTCCCCTAGGGTGGACAAAGCATTAACACGCTTATCCAAGAAGGTAGCCCTCCCGTCCCAGGATACGGCTACCTTCAAAGAGTGTGCTGACCGCAAACAGGAGATTACCCTGAAGTCCATTTATACACATTCAGGTACCTTACTCAGACCGGCAATTGCGTCGGCCTGGGTGTGTAGTGCTGTAGCGGCATGGACAAATACCTTATCTGAGGGGATGGATAGCCTAGACAAGGATACTATTTTATTGACCCTGGGGCATATAAGAGATGCTGTCCTATATATGTGTGTATGCAAACTACAGGTGGTGCTGCAGGGCCCACACCCTTTTACTTGTCTTGTAGAGCAGCTCTGAAGCTGTTACAGTGCCCAGCTGCTGCAAGAAATCAGCTTGAATGCTTCAGGGGCTTGGGCATGGCCAACATGAGCCCCACACCGAAAGAGGGTGGGGGTGTTTAATGCAAACTTGGGGTTATACAAGCGCCGCAAAAGGCCGCCATGCCCTGCATGCCCCTTTTCTCTTTTCATATACAGATGAGGGTTCCAGCCAACTTTGGCCCACTGCTTGGATGACATCACCGTATGCAAATCCGTCTGCTGCAGACCTTCCCCCAGGAATGCTTGCAATAGTTGTTGCATATGGTTTAATGTCTGAGGGTGCTTCAGTATTAGGCAGCCTTCCGCCCTCCCATGTTCATCTGAAAAGATGTGGTCTCCCTGCAGTTGTTGTCCCCAGACGAGAGTTCCCTTGTGCTTCCTCAGTTAAATCTCCTTAACTTGACGGGGGTGTGCCCGAGCAGCCGCCCTCCCCAGCCCTATCCCAACACATACTTATCTTGCATATGAGATCTCTTGATCATGAAGATAGTTCTCACAGGTTGAGGTTCATCCTGGCCCCGCTCCCCGCTGGAGAGCGCTGATGGGGACAGCAGCGGGGCTTCAGCAGAAGGGTGAGTATGTGTGGCCAGAGACCTCCCTTCCCATGTGCAGGCCTGCAGAGTCTGCCACGCAGGATTGGGCATGTGGCACTCTCCCTCCCAGGGGCTCTTCCAGATGTAGCTCCTCAGCAGTATTTTTCCCGGGCTGCGCGGCGCTCTCCCCGACTGGCATCCGCCCTGGAACACTGCCTTCCTCAACGCAACATCAGCAGGGGGCCCTGGCCTCATCAACATCCCAGGTCTTTCTCATGTATGTATCATGTATGTGTGTGTGATATATGTATGAATCATATATGTTTGTGATATATATATATATATATATGTATGTATCTATCTATCTATCGTATGTGTGTGTATATATATGTATCTATCATGTATGTATGTATGTATCTATCTTGTATGTATGTGTTCTATCTATCTATCTATCTATCTATCTATCTATCTATCTATCGTGTGTGTGATATATGTATGTATCTATCATGTATGTGTTATATGTATGTATCACACCTTCCTCTATACATATACATACATACATACATACATACATACATACATACACACACCTATATCTGTACGTACACTGACATACACACACCAACATCTATAGATAAACACGCTGACCCCTAAACGTACACCAACGTACCCACACCTGCATCTATACCTACACATGCTGACACGTGGACGTACACCGGCTTACCCACATGTGAATCTATACATACATGTGCTGACACCTGGACATACACTGATGTACCCACACCTAACATCTATACATATACATGCTAACACCTGGACGTATACAGACGTACCCACATTTGCATCCATGCATATATAGATGTAGGTGTGTGTACGTCAGTGTACGTCCAGGTGTCAACGCGTATATGTATAGATGCAGGTGTGGGTACGTCTGTGTATGTCCAGGTGTCAGAATGTGTATGTATAGATGCAGGTGTGGGAACGTCAGTGTAGGTTCAGGTGTCAGCGCGTGTATGTATAGATGCAGGTGCTTGTATGTCCAGATGTCAGTGCATGTATGTATAGATGCAAGTGTGGGTACGTCGGTGTATGTCCATTTGTCAGCGCGTGTATATATAGATGCAGGTGCTTGTATGTTGGTGTATGTCCAGGTGTCAGCATGTGTATGTATAGATGCAGGTGTGGGAATGTTGGTGTATGTCCAGGTGTCAGGGCGTGTATGTATGGATATTAGGTGTGGGTACATCAGTGTATGTCCAGGTGTTAGCGCATGTATGTATAGATGTATATATACACACACATACGATAGATAGATAGATAGATAGATAGATAGATAGATAGATAGATAGATAGATAGATAGATAGATATTATAAGGGCACGGCCAGGTGTTAGCGCATGTATGTATAGATGCAGGATAATAATCACACAGCGTGCCCCCCACCAACCACAAACCTCCCCCACCCCCCTGTATGACATAAACACCGCTAATTCCACTTACACACAATAATTTCAGTTTGCGACCAGGAGCCGGCAATGTATGTGCACCCAAATGAAGCCACTGTACATGCCCTGCAGGCTGCTATGTACTGCAACAGGTGCAACAAATGTAAATGCCCTATCTTTAAAATGGGGCATATTTTACTAAATTAAAAAAACCTGTAACTTTCTGTAAAACCTTAACCCCAAAAGGCACTACACTAACATCGGGGTGTAGAGTTGGATCTTGATCCAAGGCACCAACAGGCTAAAGCTTTGACTGTTCCCAGGATGCCTTGCACCGCCTCCTCTACAACCCTGCCCAGTGGCGTAACTAGACCTTTGTGGGCCCCATAGCAAAATTCTGAATGGGCCCACCAGCACTCAACAAGAATGAGTGGCGTTTGGGGTCAGAAAAGTAGAGGGGAAGGGGTCTGACAGAGTAGGGGGCAGGACATGAATGAATAGAAATAGAATACTGAGAAACTGAGGTGTCCATTATATAAAGAAATACAGTATGTGTGTCTGTGTGTATATCACACACACACACATATAAGGGAAATTCAAATGCCCTCAATTATTGCGCCCATTACACTCTGGTTTAGGTGCACAAAGCACCTAAACCTGAATAAAGTAATGGGCGCGATCATGAAAAGACACCGTTTGGTTGCCCAAATGGGTCTCTTTGCACACATTTCAGCTTGTTTCCCCTGGGGGTAGCGAGCTGAAATAAACATGTCGCACCCGTTGGCAGCAACATTAGAATAGCTGCTGACGGGCACGATTGAGGGAGGAAAGGGACATTTGAATCCAGCCCATAGATGCAATGTGAATATGTAATTTGTACCTTCCTATCTTAAAATGTATAAAGTAGTGTTTACACTAGAGGTCTTTCCGAACCCCCTAATCCTAACATTGTAATTTGCTTTAGGGCGCACCTCCAATTAGTCTAGTGTTTCGTATTTTCACATTAAATACTTTCTTGCATTGGTTGGTTAAAGATTAGATCGTATATTTTTCTAGATATAGCTGTGCATAGTCTACAAGGCTACATGCTTCTCCCCTAACTAGAGATGTGCAGCGGGCATTTTTCGTGTTTCATGTTTTGGTTTTGGTTTCGGATCCGCAGTTGTGTTTTGGATACGGACGCGTTTTGGCAAAACCACCCTTTCGGGTTTTGTATTCGGGTGATTTTTTTTTAAAACCTCAAACAGCTAAAATCATAGAATTTGGGGGTAATTTTGATCCTATAGTATTAAGCTCAATAACCATAATTTCTACTCCTTTCCAGTCTATTCTGAACACCTCACACCTCCCAATATTATTTTTAGTCCTAAAATTTGCACCAAGGTCCCTGGATGACTAAGCTAAGCGACCCAAGTGGGCAGCACAAACACCTGGCCCATCTAGGAGTGGCACTGCAGTCAGAGCCGGCCATAGCTATAGGCAAACTAGGCAATTGCCTAGGGCATTTGATATGCCCAGGGGCATCAGCAGCTTCTGCTGATTAAAATGATATGCAGCATGCCTATATTCTGTGTGTAGCATTTCATATGCAGATACAGCCACAGTCTCACACAGTATAAAGGCATGCTGTATATCATTTTAATCAGCAGAAGCTGCTTGTGCATCCTAGCCACATAACAATGCAAATAAGATGCATTTTCATTAAAAAAATGTGCCCGACGTTAGCACTGAGGCAAGATTTATGAGGACACATCTGTATCCAAGCAGAGGCAGAAGTCACAGTGTTAGTGGAAGTGTGAGTGCTGTGTGCATGTGAGTGGGTTGGTTGTGCAGTAGTGTTCGGAATATGTGTAAGGAGCATTATGTGTGTCATGTAAAAATGCATTAATGTGCAACATATGTATAAGGGGCACTATGTGTGTCATTATGTGTATAAGGGCATTAATAATGTGTGGCATACAGTATATGTAACAGGGTACTACTGTATTTGTCATTATTTGTATAGGGGCACTAACAATGTGCTGCAAATGTGTAGGGGGCACTCTGTGTGTCATTATGTGTAGTAGGGCATTAATAATGTGCGGCATATGTGTAAGGGACATTATGTGTAAAAGGGCATTAATAAAGGTCGTCATAATGTGTAAGCACATTATGTTTAGAAGGACATTAATAATGTGTCTCATATGTGTTAGGGGCATTACTGTGTGGCATTATGTGTTTAAGGTGCTCTTCTATGTGGTGTTGCGTATAGAAAGGGCACTACTGTGTCGTCTAATGTGAATAAAGAGCAATAGGGTGTAGTGTAATGTGAATAAGGAGCAATTCAGTGTGATGTAATGTGAATAAGGGGCTCTACTGTGAGGAGTAACGTTTATAAGGTAAAGTGATACTACTGTGGGATGTAATATTAATTATGGAAACTATCGCATGATCAAATGTGAATAAAGTGCAGTACTGTGTGGCGTATTTGGAATTGGGGTTACTATTGTGTGGCCATGCCCCTTGCCAGCAAAAAACACACCCCTTTTTGGGCTGTGCGCCAAATGTGCGAACTGTTCCTATTTAAAATATAGGGGGTACAAACACCAAAATAAGGACTGTTATGGCTGAGGGGTGATGGTTCTGGGAAAGAAGTGCAAGGTCAGAGGCGGAACCAGGGGTGGTGCTAGGGGGCACCAGCCAAAATCTTGCCTAGGGCATCATATTGGTTAGGGCCGGCTCTGACTGCAGTGTCAGACAGGATGGCACTTAAAAAAATAGCCCCAAACAGCACATGATGCAAAGATAAATAAAAAAAGAGGCGCAAGATGAAATTGTAGTGTGTCTCTCCTGCTCAGTGTCAGTTCTCAGTAGTATCCTCATCAGTGCTCAGTATCACTGCTCATTGTCTTGTGCTGCAATGTGGTGCTCAGTATACTAGAGTACATTACTAATAGTCCAGTGCTGCATCTTGCTGCTCAGTGTCAGTTCTAGTATCCTCATCAGTGCTCAGTATCACTGCTCACTGTCTTGTGCTGCATTGTGGTGCTCAGTATACTACAGAACATTACTAATAGTCCAGTGCTGCATCTGGCTGCTCAGTGTCAGTTCTAGTAATCTCATCAGTGCTCCGTATCACTGCTCATTGTCTTGTGGTGCTCAGTATACTACAGTACATTACTAATACTCCAGTGTCTTGTGCCGCATATGGCTGCTGTAGGGTGCTGTGGTAGTGTCCTGTCACTGTGCATATGTCATCATTCCAGTCACAGTGATATCTGGTATCTATCTAGTGGTATCTAATTCCAGACATTACCACCGTCTAATTCCAGATATATTACTGGCATATAATTCCACACATTAAAAAATGGAGAACAAAAAGGTGGAGAGTAAAATAGGGAAAGATCAAGATCCACTTCCACCTAGTGCTGAAGCTGCTGCCACTAGTCAAGGCAGAGACAATTCAATGCCATCAACATTATGTAATGATTATACGATACATTATATATCATATCATTGTATGGTTGTAAAATACAACTTAAAAACTTTAATGAATAAATACATAAAGTAGCTTTTATGTAACCTTTTTAAACCTATTAGCATAGACCGAATCTCATCGTGTGTATAGGCCTTTAGTTCAACAACAGCATGGGACCAGTTAGTGTGTTTTGACTAGAGATGAGCGGGTTCGGTTTCTCTGAATCCGAACCCGCCAGAACTTCATGTTTTTTTTCACGGGTCCGAGCGACTCGGATCTTCCCGCCTTGCTCGGTTAACCCGAGCGCGCCCGAACGTCATCATGACGCTGTCGGATTCTCGCGAGGCTCGGATTCTATCGCGAGACTCGGATTCTATATAAGGAGCCGCGCGTCGCCGCCATTTTCACACGTGCATTGAGATTGATAGGGAGAGGACGTGGCTGGCGTCCTCTCCGTTTAGAATTAGAATAGATTAGAGAGACACTTGATTTACTAATTTTGGGGAGCATTAGGAGTACTCAGTAGTGTACAGTGCAGAGTTTTGCTGATAGTGACCAGTGACCACCACTTTTATTTATAATCCGTTCTCTGCCTGAAAAAAGCGATACACAGCACACAGTGACTCAGTCACATACCATATCTGTGTGCACTGCTCAGGCTCAGGCCAGTGTGCTGCATCATCTATTATCTATATATAATATTATATATATCTGTCTGACTGCTCAGCTCACACAGCTTATAATTGTGGGGGAGACTGGGGAGCACTACTGCAGTGCCAGTTATTGGTTATAGCAGGAGCCAGGAGTACATAATATAATCCGTTCTCTGCCTGAAAAAAGCGATACACAGCACACAGTGACTCAGTCACATACCATATCTGTGTGCACTGCTCAGGCTCAGGCCAGTGTGCTGCATCATCTATTATCTATATATAATATTATATATATCTGTCTGACTGCTCAGCTCACACAGCTTATAATTGTGGGGGAGACTGGGGAGCACTACTGCAGTGCCAGTTATAGGTTATAGCAGGAGCCAGGAGTACATAATATATTATATAGTGAGTGACCACCAGACACACAGTGCAGTTTATTTAATATATCCGTTCTCTGCCTGAAAAAAGCGATACACACAGTGACTCAGTCAGTCACATACCATATCTGGGGTGGTCTTCTGTATACCGGCGGTCGGGCTCCCGGCGCTCAGTATACCGGCGCCGGGAGCCCGACCGCCGGCATACCGACACTTATTTTCCCTTGTGGGGGTCCACGACCCCCATAGAGGGAGAATAAAATAGTGTGGCGCGCGTAGCGCGCCACCGTGCCCGTAGCGTGGCGAGCGCAGCGAGCCCGCAAGGGGCTCATTTGCGCTCGCCACACTGTCGGTCAGCCGGCGGTCGGGCTCCCGGCGCCGGTATGCTGGGCGCCGGGAGCCCGACCGCCGGCCAGCCGTAGTGAACCCCATATCTGTGTGCACTGCTCAGGCTCAGGCCAGTGTGCTGCATCATCTATATATATTATATATCTGTCTGACTGCTCAGCTCACACAGCTTATAATTGTGGGGGAGACTGGGGAGCACTACTGCAGTGCCAGTTATAGGTTATAGCAGGAGCCAGGAGTACATAATATTATATTAAAATTAAACAGTGCACACTTTTGCTGCAGGAGTGCCACTGCCAGTGTGACTAGTGACCAGTGACCTGACCACCAGTATATAATATTAGTAGTATACTATCTCTTTATCAACCAGTCTATATTAGCAGCAGACACAGTACAGTGCGGTAGTTCACGGCTGTGGCTACCTCTGTGTCGGCACTCGGCAGCCCGTCCATAATTGTATATACCACCTAACCGTGGTTTTTTTTTCTTTCTTTATACATACATACTAGTTACGAGTATACTATCTCTTTATCAACCAGTCTATATATTAGCAGCAGACACAGTACAGTGCGGTAGTTCACGGCTGTGGCTACCTCTGTGTCGGCACTCGGCAGCCCGTCCATAATTGTATATACCACCTAACCGTGGTTTTTTTTTCTTTCTTTATACATACATACTAGTTACGAGTATACTATCTCTTTATCAACCAGTCTATATATTAGCAGCAGACACAGTACAGTGCGGTAGTTCACGGCTGTGGCTACCTCTGTGTCGGCACTCGGCAGCCCGTCCATAATTGTATATACCACCTAACCGTGGTTTTTTTTTCTTTCTTTATACATACATACTAGTTACGAGTATACTATCTCTTTATCAACCAGTCTATATATTAGCAGCAGACACAGTACAGTGCGGTAGTTCACGGCTGTGGCTACCTCTGTGTCGGCACTCGGCAGCCCGTCCATAATTGTATACTAGTATCCAATCCATCCATCTCCATTGTTTACCTGAGGTGCCTTTTAGTTGTGCCTATTAAAATATGGAGAACAAAAATGTTGAGGTTCCAAAATTAGGGAAAGATCAAGATCCACTTCCACCTCGTGCTGAAGCTGCTGCCACTAGTCATGGCCGAGACGATGAAATGCCAGCAACGTCGTCTGCCAAGGCCGATGCCCAATGGCATAGTACAGAGCATGTCAAAACCAAAACACCAAATATCAGTAAAAAAAGGACTCCAAAACCTAAAATAAAATTGTCGGAGGAGAAGCGTAAACTTGCCAATATGCCATTTACCACACGGAGTGGCAAGGAACGGCTGAGGCCCTGGCCTATGTTCATGGCTAGTGGTTCAGCTTCACATGAGGATGGAGGCACTCAGCCTCTCGCTAGAAAACTGAAAAGACTCAAGCTGGCAAAAGCACCGCAAAGAACTGTGCGTTCTTTGAAATCCCAAATCCACAAGGAGAGTCCAATTGTGTCGGTTGCGATGCCTGACCTTCCCAACACTGGACGTGAAGAGCATGCGCCTTCCACCATTTGCACGCCCCCTGCAAGTGCTGGAAGGAGCACCCGCAGTCCAGTTCCTGATAGTCAGATTGAAGATGTCAGTGTTGAAGTACACCAGGATGAGGAGGATATGGGTGTTGCTGGCGCTGGGGAGGAAATTGACCAGGAGGATTCTGATGGTGAGGTGGTTTGTTTAAGTCAGGCACCCGGGGAGACACCTGTTGTCCGTGGGAGGAATATGGCCGTTGACATGCCAGGTGAAAATACCAAAAAAATCAGCTCTTCGGTGTGGAGGTATTTCACCAGAAATGCGGACAACAGGTGTCAAGCCGTGTGTTCCCTTTGTCAAGCTGTAATAAGTAGGGGTAAGGACGTTAACCACCTCGGAACATCCTCCCTTATACGTCACCTGCAGCGCATTCATAATAAGTCAGTGACAAGTTCAAAAACTTTGGGTGACAGCGGAAGCAGTCCACTGACCAGTAAATCCCTTCCTCTTGTAACCAAGCTCACGCAAACCACCCCACCAACTCCCTCAGTGTCAATTTCCTCCTTCCCCAGGAATGCCAATAGTCCTGCAGGCCATGTCACTGGCAATTCTGACGAGTCCTCTCCTGCCTGGGATTCCTCCGATGCATCCTTGCGTGTAACGCCTACTGCTGCTGGCGCTGCTGTTGTTGCCGCTGGGAGTCGATGGTCATCCCAGAGGGGAAGTCGTAAGCCCACTTGTACTACTTCCAGTAAGCAATTGACTGTTCAACAGTCCTTTGCGAGGAAGATGAAATATCACAGCAGTCATCCTACTGCAAAGCGGATAACTGAGTCCTTGACAACTATGTTGGTGTTAGACGTGCGTCCGGTATCCGCCGTTAGTTCACAGGGAACTAGACAATTTATTGAGGCAGTGTGCCCCCGTTACCAAATACCATCTAGGTTCCACTTCTCTAGGCAGGCGATACCGAGAATGTACACGGACGTCAGAAAAAGACTCACCAGTGTCCTAAAAAATGCAGTTGTACCCAATGTCCACTTAACCACGGACATGTGGACAAGTGGAGCAGGGCAGGGTCAGGACTATATGACTGTGACAGCCCACTGGGTAGATGTATGGACTCCCGCCGCAAGAACAGCAGCGGCGGCACCAGTAGCAGCATCTCGCAAACGCCAACTCTTTCCTAGGCAGGCTACGCTTTGTATCACCGCTTTCCAGAATACGCACACAGCTGAAAACCTCTTACGGCAACTGAGGAAGATCATCGCGGAATGGCTTACCCCAATTGGACTCTCCTGTGGATTTGTGGCATCGGACAACGCCAGCAATATTGTGTGTGCATTAAATATGGGCAAATTCCAGCACGTCCCATGTTTTGCACATACCTTGAATTTGGTGGTGCAGAATTTTTTAAAAAACGACAGGGGCGTGCAAGAGATGCTGTCGGTGGCCAGAAAAATTGCGGGACACTTTCGGCGTACAGGCACCACGTACAGAAGACTGGAGCACCACCAAAAACTACTGAACCTGCCCTGCCATCATCTGAAGCAAGAAGTGGTAACGAGGTGGAATTCAACCCTCTATATGCTTCAGAGGTTGGAGGAGCAGCAAAAGGCCATTCAAGCCTATACAATTGAGCACGATATAGTAGGTGGAATGCACCTGTCTCAAGTGCAGTGGAGAATGATTTCAACGTTGTGCAAGGTTCTGATGCCCTTTGAACTTGCCACACGTGAAGTCAGTTCAGACACTGCCAGCCTGAGTCAGGTCATTCCCCTCATCAGGCTTTTGCAGAAGAAGCTGGAGGCATTGAAGGAGGAGCTAAAAGGGAGCGATTCCGCTAGGCATGTGGGACTTGTGGATGCAGCCCTTAATTCGCTTAACAAGGATTCACGGGTGGTCAATCTGTTGAAATCAGAGCACTACATTTTGGCCACCGTGCTCGATCCTAGATTTAAAGCCTACCTTGGATCTCTCTTTCCGGCAGACACAGGTCTGCTGGGGTTGAAAGACCTGCTGGTGACAAAATTGTCAAGTCAAGCGGAACGCGACCTGTCAACATCTCCTCCTTCACATTCTCCCGCAACTGGGGGTGCGAGGAAAAGGCTCAGAATTCCGAGCCCACCCGCTGGCGGTGATGCAGGGCAGTCTGGAGCGACTGCTGATGCTGACATCTGGTCCGGACTGAAGGACCTGACAACGATTACGGACATGTCGTCTACTGTCACTGCATATGATTCTCTCAACATTGATAGAATGGTGGAGGATTATATGAGTGACCGCATCCAAGTAGGCACGTCACACAGTCCGTACTTATACTGGCAGGAAAAAGAGGCAATTTGGAGGCCCTTGCACAAACTGGCTTTATTCTACCTAAGTTGCCCTCCCACAAGTGTGTACTCCGAAAGAGTGTTTAGTGCCGCCGCTCACCTTGTCAGCAATCGGCGTACGAGGTTACATCCAGAAAATGTGGAGAAGATGATGTTCATTAAAATGAATTATAATCAATTCCTCCGCGGAGACATTGACCAGCAGCAATTGCCTCCACAAAGTACACAGGGAGCTGAGATGGTGGATTCCAGTGGGGACGAATTGATAATCTGTGAGGAGGGGGATGTACACGGTGATATATCGGAGGGTGAAGATGAGGTGGACATCTTGCCTCTGTAGAGCCAGTTTGTGCAAGGAGAGATTAATTGCTTCTTTTTTGGGGGGGGTCCAAACCAACCCGTCATATCAGTCACAGTCGTGTGGCAGACCCTGTCACTGAAATGATGGGTTGGTTAAAGTGTGCATGTCCTGTTTTGTTTATACAACATAAGGGTGGGTGGGAGGGCCCAAGGACAATTCCATCTTGCACCTCTTTTTTCTTTTCTTTTTCTTTGCATCATGTGCTGATTGGGGAGAGTTTTTTGGAAGGGACATCCTGCGTGACACTGCAGTGCCACTCCTAGATGGGCCCGGTGTTTGTGTCGGCCACTAGGGTCGCTAATCTTACTCACACAGTCAGCTACCTCATTGCGCCTCTTTTTTTCTTTGCGTCATGTGCTGTTTGGGGAGGGTTTTTTGGAAGGGACATCCTGCGTGACACTGCAGTGCCACTCCTAGATGGGCCCGGTGTTTGTGTCGGCCACTAGGGTCGCTAATCTTACTCACACAGCTACCTCATTGCGCCTCTTTTTTTCTTTGCGTCATGTGCTGTTTGGGGAGGGTTTTTTGGAAGGGACATCCTGCGTGACACTGCAGTGCCACTCCTAGATGGGCCCGGTGTTTGTGTCGGCCACTAGGGTCGCTAATCTTACTCACACAGCTACCTCATTGCGCCTCTTTTTTTCTTTGCGTCATGTGCTGTTTGGGGAGGGTTTTTTGGAAGGGCCATCCTGCGTGACACTGCAGTGCCACTCCTAGATGGGCCCGGTGTTTGTGTCGGCCACTAGGGTCGCTAATCTTACTCACACAGCTACCTCATTGCGCCTCTTTTTTTCTTTGCGTCATGTGCTGTTTGGGGAGGGTTTTTTGGAAGGGACATCCTGCGTGACACTGCAGTGCCACTCCTAGATGGGCCCGGTGTTTGTGTCGGCCACTAGGGTCGCTTATCTTACTCACACAGCGACCTCGGTGCAAATTTTAGGACTAAAAATAATATTGTGAGGTGTGAGGTATTCAGAATAGACTGAAAATGAGTGTAAATTATGGTTTTTGAGGTTAATAATACTTTGGGATCAAAATGACCCCCAAATTCTATGATTTAAGCTGTTTTTTAGTGTTTTTGGAAAAAAACACCCGAATCCAAAACACACCCGAATCCGACAAAAAAAATTCGGTGAGGTTTTGCCAAAACGCGTTCGAACCCAAAACTCGGCCGCGGAACCGAACCCAAAACCAAAACACAAAACCCGAAAAATTTCAGGCGCTCATCTCTAGTTTTAACCACTGCACAGCACCTGGTGTTATATAGTAAGCACCACTATGGCATAGTATACAGCATTATGGGCCTGATATGAGTGTGACCAGCGGTGATGTGGAATGCAGTAGGAGGTGCTGTTTAGCAAGCACCACTTCTATATTCACCATGCAGTATATTGTGTGAATATAGAAGTGTTGGCTGTGTTATGTATTAGAGTAATTATTGCAGCTCCCAGCTAAAATTGCAACAATGTAATTTAGTGACAAGCTGCAGAGATTAACCCTTTCTGTGGCTGCTGCACAACCTCTATTCATATCGCTGAATTCAATTAGGGAGATGTTCTCACCCCGCGAGCAAGCGCAGGTATATGCCACACTTAAATGTATGGGTATGGTCTCCATAAAATGAGCGTAGCCTTGCAGGCAAAGACTACCTTACACCCTAGTTCTTGACCCTGCACCAACAGACCTCGGCCACCACAGGGAAAAAAGTACAGTAATTTCCACCATGTTAAGCCCCACACATTAATGCCCTTTGGGACATATTATGTCACACACCACAATATCTGTGATACACTATGCCCTACAGTAAAGCTTCTAATTACTTTTACAAAAACTGCTCAACGCCAAGAGTTTCACGTGCTGGGTGTCATGCTCATTGCCAGGGGTTTCACTCTCTGGGTGTCATGCTCATTGCCAGGGGGAACGCAGTAGGAGGTGTTATATAGTAAGCACCACTATGGTATAGTATATAGCATTATATATATTGTGAGCACTGGTGATGTTGAGTGCAGTAGAGCTGCTGCTGGGTAATTACAATTTACTACAACCACCAATATATTCTGCTGCACTATATATATGCAAAGCTAATTCTGCTGGGTAATTACAATTGACTACAACCACCAATATATTCTGCTGCACTATATCTATATTTGCAAAGCTAATTCTGCTGGGTAATTACAATTGACTACAACCACCAATATATTCTGCTGCACTATATCTATATATGCAAAGCTAATTCTGCTGAGTAATTACAATTGACTACAACCACCAATATATTCTGCTGCACTATATCTATATATGCAAAGCTAATTCTGCTGGGTAATGTAAATTGAAACATTATTGCATAGTATGTGATTTTTAAGTACTTTTTTAAAGTTTTGAATGATAAAGACCCAGTTTAATCTTTGTGGAATGCCTGGTTGTTGTTTTTAAGGTAATTTATTGCCTGGCATTTGAGGGGGTGGGGTGTGGTTACAGATTTCAATTATTGGTTTCACTTGTAATAGTCTTCTACTTAAGTCCAATGGTGTAGGCTGTGCAAAGCCGTTTGGCTGTGCATTTATTGATCTAAGCATGCATTTTTATCAAAGCGTGATAAAATTGACACATAACAGCAGTGTTCAATCAGCATTAATTTATCTTCAGCTGATATCGATTGTGAATTGACGTTTCTTCTCTTCTTGTCACCTCCAGGTAATTACAATTGACTACAACCACCAATATATTCTGCTGCACTATATCTATATATGCAAAGCTAATTCTGCTGGGTAATGCAAATTGAAACATTATTGCATAGTATGTGATTTTGAAGTACTTTTTTAAAGTTTTGAATGATATAGACCCAGTTTAATCTTTGTGGAATGCCTGGTTGTTGTTTTTAAGGTAATTTATTGCCTGGCATTTGAGGGGGTGGGGTGTGGTTACAGATTTCAATTATTGGTTTCACTTGTAATAGTCTTCTACTTAAGTCCAATGGTGTAGGCTGTGCAAAGCCATTTGGCTGTGCATTTATTGATCTAAGTGTGCATTTTTATCAAAGCGTGATAAAATTGACACATAACAGCAGTGTTCAATCAGCGTTCAATCGAAGTGAAAAAGAAGGAAAACAGAAGCACACCAATCTAACAAAACAAAGAAAACTGAAGAACTAATAACAAATGTGAGTCACTTACTCCTCAGATCACTCACCTCCTGATTGTTGCATCTGATTACATAGCACAGAACTACCTTACTTGGACATTTCATAAACCATCCATTTCACCTACAAATGCCTGTATCTGTATTATTGTAATTTTGTTTTTTAAGCACAGCTGCACCAATGCAATTTTACCTGCAAACACTTAAAACATCTAACATAATTACCATTGCTTCTTAAACCTCTCACAATCCTTTCATTTCTTACACTCCAAATACATTTCTGCACCCACTTTATCTACGCTTTTGACTCATTTCATACTAAATCTACACCCCTTGAGCCTACACTGCTTTTCTCACCTGCATTTCTGCAATTCTTCTGCTCGGATTGCCTTACAGTCTCCTCTCCTACTTCCACTACTTCAACCTATTTACCTACTTAACACTATGTCAAGGTTTTCTTATACTCCCCACATCACTCAGTGTCTACCTAATAATGTATCTTTATCCTTCCCCACTAGTCTCCTCCACCTCCTCCTCTCTCCCCTCCTCTGTCTCCCCTCCATCCCTCTGTTTCCTTCCCCCACCTTTCCTGTTACCCCACTTTCATTCACCTCTGCCCCATGGTCCTGCTACCCCACAACTCAGCCCTGCTCCCTCTCTCCCTTCCCTGTCACCTCCCCACACCCCCATCCACATCACACTGACCTCCCTCCCTGCCCACCTCCTGCAGTTTCCCCTCCTAGCTCAGGCACCCGTACCATCACTACTCTCTCATCATCCCTGCCCTCAAAGTTAATCCCACCTCATCGCTACAGCAACCCTGAAAATCTAATTCACATCTCTCCCACAAACTCATACCCCCTATCCTGTGCCCTCTGGAATGCCAGATCTGTTTGTAACAAACTGGTCCCCACTCATGACCTTTTCATTTCCAACTCCCTACACCTACTAGCCATTACTGAAACTTGGATTACGCCCTCTGACACTACTTCTGCTGCTGCTCTCTCTGCTGGGGGCCTTACATTCACACACACACACCCCGACCTGGGGGTCGCCATGGGGGTGGTGTTGGGGTCCTTTTACCTTCTAGTTACTCCTACCAACTCATACCACCAGAACCATCCCTTATATTCTCTACATTTGAGGACCACGCCATATGCCTCTTCCAACCAGTCCATCTTAGAGTAGCTGTCATTTACCGCCCCCCTGGTACTGCTTCCAAATTCATCGACAACTTTGCTTCCTGGCTTCCTCACTTCTGACATTCCCACCATTATCCTAGGCGATTTCAACATCCCTATTGACATCCCCACACAATCCCCTGCCTCTAAACTCCTTAACCTCACCTCTTCACTTGGTCTCTCCCAGTGGACCTCCTCACCCTCCCATGTGAATGGGAGCTCACTGGATCTGGTCTTCACTCACCGCTGTGATATTTCTGATTTTTCCAACTCCCCATTTCCCCTCTCTGACCACCACCTGCTCTCCTTCAACCTATCTCTCTCGACTTCCCCATCTCTACCTCCTAAGGCTACCATCACTAAGCGTAACATTGAAGCTATTGACACCACATTCCTTTCCTCCCTGTTTGACTCACTTCTCTCTCCTATTCTCTCTCTCTCATGCCCTGAGCAAGCCACTTCCACATACAATGCTTCCCTTACTTCTGCTCTTGACTCTGTTGCTCCACCAACCACTATTCACCCTTGCAAATTAACACCTCAACCCTGGCACACCAAATGCACCAGATATCTGCAAAAATGCTCATGTACTGCTGAGTGACACTGGAGGAAATCACGCTCTAAGGCAGACTTCCTCCATTTCAAACTTATGCTCTCATCCTTCAGTGCTGCCCTTTCTCTTGCTAAACAGTCATACTTCAAGAACCTCATCTCCTCCCAGTCTTCCAACCCCCGGCGCCTCTTTGCCACTCTCAACTCACTCCTCTGCCCACCTCCACCTCGTCTCCCTTCCTCACTCTCTGCTCTTGACTTTGCCACTTACTTCACATCCAAAATTGACTCCATACGTCAGGACATCACATCACACCAGACTATCAGTAACCAGCCTTCTCCCATCCCTTACCAACCCTCCCCATCCCTCGTACCAACTCTGTCATCTTTCTCCCATGCATCTGGAGAGGAAGTCATGGCCCTCATTCGTTCCTGTCCCCTCACCACCTCCCCACTTGACCCTATCCCCTCCCGCCTCCTTTGCCACCTCTCTTCTTCTGCTTGTTCCCATCTTTCCCACCTTCTCAATCTCTCCCTCTCATCAGGCACTGTCCCCTCTGCCTTCAAGCACGCTCTCATCTCTCCTATTCTTAAAAAACCTACCCTTGATCCAAACACTCTCTCCAACTACCGACCCATCTCTCTCCTCCCTTTTGCCTCCAAACTCCTTGAGCGTATTGTCTACAACCGCCTTACTTCCTTTCTTTCCTCACACTCACTGCTTGACCCATTCCAGTCTGGCTTCCGTCCTCTCCACTCCACTGAAACTGCCCTTACAAAAGTATGCAATGACCTCCATGCTGCTAAATCTAAGAGACACTACTCTCTACTTATTCTACTTGATCTCTCTGCTGCTTTTGACACTGTGGACCATCCTCTCCTACTGCAAATCCTTCACTCCATTGGTCTGCGTAACACTGCCCTCTCTTGGTTGTCGTCCTACCTTTCTGACCGTTCATTCTCTGTCTCCTCTCATGACTCCACCTCCCCCTCACTTCCACTAACTGTAGGGGTACCCCAAGGTTCTGTCCTTGGTCCTCTTCTCTTCTCTCTCTATACGTCCTCACTAGGTAAGCTCATTAGTTCTTTTGGTTTCCAATATCACCTCTATGCTGATGACACTCAAATCTATCTTTCCTCTCCAGACCTCTCCCCTACTCTCCTCACTCGTATCTCCAACTGTCTCTCTGCTATCTCTTCCTGGATGTCCCAGCGCTTTCTTAAACTTAACATGTCTAAGACCGAGCTGATCATCTTCCCTCCCTCCCGCATAATCTCACCTCCTACAATCGCACTACTATCTCCTCTACCCCCAAGCGCGCTGTCTTGGAGTAATCCTTGACTCCTCCCTCTCCTTCAAACCACACATTCAGCACCTCTCACAAACCTGCCGTTTTCATCTAAAAAATATTTCCAGGATCAGACCCTTTCTGACCCAGGATGCTACTAAGACTCTTATCCACTCACTGGTCATCTCCAGACTGGACTGCTGTAATCTCTTCCTGACTGGCATTCCTGACAAATACCTCTCTCCACTCCAATCTATCCTCAATGCTGCTGCCCGGCTCATTTTCCTCACCAAACGCACTACGTCCACCTCTCCTCTCTTACTAGTCCTTCACTGGCTCCCCTTCCCTTTCAGAATCCATTTCAAGCTTCTCACACTTGCTTACAAAGCCCTCACCCACTCCTCTCCCATCTACATCTCTGATCTTATCTCGCTTTACACTCCCACCCGTCCTCTTCGCTCTGCTAATGCACACCGACTCTCCTGCCTACGGATTACTTCCTCCCACTCCTACCTCCAAGATTTTTCACGTGCTGCACCACTTCTCTGGAATTCCCTACCTCTCCCCCTCAGACTCTCCACCTCTCTACAAAGCTTCAAACGGGCTCTCAAGACCCACTTCTTCACCAAACCCAGCCAAATCTCATCCTAAACCTCTGTTCCATGCTCTCTATGTACCCCATCTGTCTCACCCCTGTCTGTCTACCCCTCCCTTTTAGAATGTAAGCTCTCACGAGCAGGGCCCTCTTCCCTCATGTGCTTACTCTTTTCTTACTTTAATAATCTTCAGCTGCACCAAATCCAGCAGTCTTCTGCCACCTGATACTTATTCCAGTGTCATCTGCTGATGTAGCTATGTTTATTTACCCTGTACTTGTCCTATATTGTCGTCAACTGTAAGTTGCTGTTTTCCTGTTTGATTATTTGTTTATGTACTCTGTAATTGGGCACTGCGGAACCCTTGTGGCGCCATATAAATAAAGGATAATAATAATAATAAATAATATAATATATAGCAGTACGGCACAGTAGGCCACTGCTCTACCTACCTCTGTGTCGTCAAGTATACTATCCATCCATACCTGTGGTGCATTTTAGAAAAAAACATGTCTCGGCAGAGCAATCTATAAATCCATCATTTTTCAGACAGCAACAGTGGGTATTGTAATAGTCACCCAATCCATCACTTTTATAGGGTTACATGCACCCACATGCTACAGCCTGTCTCAATAATTTTACTGTCACGCTGTGTGTGTTTGTGTTTTTATTTGGGTATTTTTTGTTGTTGTAGAACTACAGGTACCAGCAAGCCCGTTATTTCCCCGCCTGCTGGTACTTGAGGTTCTCCAAGTACCAGCAATCGGGGGAGGCTTGCTGGGCCTTGTAGTTCCACAACGAAAAAACAATATTCTTTTTTTACACACATGGCTATCAGCCCGGCACCCACCACCCAGGGGTGCTGGGGACAGCCTCGGGCTTCACCCCTGGCCCTTGGGTGCCTCGAGGGGAGGAACCTCTTGATTTAAGGGGTCCCCACTCCTCCAGGGAACCCCGGCCAGGGGTGACTAGTTGGAGGGGTAATGCCAGGGCCGCAGGGACCTACATAAAAGTATCCCCCGGCTGTGGCATTATCTCTCTGGCTAGTGGAGCCCGGTGCTGGTTTTAAAAATATGGGGGACCCCTACATCTATTGTCCCACGTATTTTTGGAACCTGGACCGGTCTAAGAGCCCGGTGCTAGTTGTCTAAATACGGGGAACCCCTGTCCAATTTTTCCCCCAGTATTTAAATAACCAGGACCGGCTCAAAGAGCCCGAGGCTGGTTATACTAAGGAGGGGGGACCTCACGCATTTTTTTTTTAACCCATTCAGACCCTTCTCCTTTAAGTTAATGGAAGCCCTGGACAACAAAATTGCATTCATGTCCTCCTCCCTCACCCTTCCCAGTCCCAAACACTCATTTTTTTTTCTTTAAAAATTTATAATATATAACGAGAACAATGAGCAAGCAGGCAGCGGGCATTGGCGGCATCGGACTGAGATAGAAATTAGTGGTGGAGGGCTGGGTCAGTTGATTGTGGGCGAGTTTGTAAGCCATTGGCGGTGGCAGCGGGTATCGGCTCAGAGGCAGTAGCGGGCATTGGCTAAGGGTCATCGGCAGGATTCGGCGGACATTATGGCTGTAGTGCCTCACTAGCCACTGACCTCACCGCACGCCACTGTGGGACAGATGTAACATGCAGAGAGAGGTAGATTTGGGAGGGGGAATGTCCTAGCATAACTGTTAATTGCAGTGTAATACTGTAATTCAGCTGTGCAGCATTTGTGGCTAAATGTCAAAGAAGCCAGTATTTACCCTGCATGCAAAACAATAAATGTATTTGAACATACCTCCCAACTATCCCAATTTTTGCAGGACAGTCACTTTTTTGGGGAATGTCCAGCTAACCCAAACAACCCCCCCCCCCCTTCCCATGGGGAATGGGGGGGGGGGGGTGGAAGGCTCCCTGTAGCTTGTTGCTCTGCAAATATGCACATTGTGGGTAATTCAGACCTGATTGCTAGGGTGTGTTTTTTGCATCCCTGTAATCAGGTAGTTGCCGCCTACAGCGGAAGGGAAAATTTGCTGTGCAGGTGTGTGATCACATGTGCACAAGAGCTGCACAGCTCAGCACTTACTCAGCCATTGAGGTGACGTCACAAATCCTCCCACAAAACGCCGGGTCCCTCCAGTGTTTTTCCGGACACTCCCTAGAAACATTCAGTTGCCACCCACACAAACACCCTCTTCTTGTCAATCTTCTTGTGATCTCCGGACCGTCGCACTTACGCATTGTGGCGCATACGCATGTGCAGTGCAGACCAGATTGCCCGCTGGGTGAAAATAAATTGAAGCGATCTGGTCTGAATAAGCCTCAATGTCTATTCACGGGAGACAGAGGGGCTGGGGCATGGCCAGCAGCTCACAGAGCACCTATAATGACAAAAATGGGAGACATGGCTCATGATCGCGATATACCTGCGAAGGTACGCCCTCTACTGATTGACAGGCAGAGGCATTCGCATTTTCTGCGGGGCACCCGGAGAAAATGTAGGCACACGCACAGGATGGACCCTGCGTATATGCCCCCATCCTCTTCATAGTTTTTGCGGTTGGAACGCGTATTACGATCCAAACTGAATTAGGCCCTATGTCTTATATACACGAGCAGTGTGAAAACATCAATCGATGGGGGTAATTCCAAGATGATCGCAGCAGGAATTTTGTTAGCAGTTGGGCAAAACCATGTGTACTGCAGGGGAGGCAGATATAACGTGCAGAAAGAGTTAGATTTGGGTGAGTTATTTTGTTTCTGTGCAGGGTAAATACTGACTGCTTTATTTTTACACTGCAAATTAGATTGCAGATTGAACACACCACACCCAAATCTAACTCTCTCTGCACATGTTAAATCTGCCTTCCCTGCAGTGCACATAGGTGGTCATTCCGAGTTGTTCGCTCTGTAATTTTCTTCGCATCGCAGCGATTTTCCGCTTAATGCGCATGCGCAATGTTCACACTGCGACTGCGCCAAGTAAATTTGCTATGCAGTTAGGAATATTACTCACGGTTTTTTCATCGTTCTGGTGATCGTAATGTGATTGACAGGAAGTGGGTGTTTCTGGGCGGAAACAGGCCGCTTTATGGGCGTGTGGGAAAAAATGCTACCGTTTCTGGGAAAAACGCGGGAGTGGCTGGAGAAACGGAGGAGTGTCTGGGCGAATGCTGGGTGTGTTTGTGACGTCAAACCAGGAACGACAAGCACTGAACTGATCGCACTGGCAGAGTAAGTCTCGAGCTACTCAGAAACTGCACAGAGATGTCTTATCGCAATATTGCAAATCTTTCGTTCGCAATTTTAAGATGCTAAGATTCACTCCCAGTAGGCGGCAGCTTAGCGTGTGCAATGCTGCTAAAAGCAGCTTGCGAGCGAACAACTCGGAATGAGGGCCATGGGGGGTAATTCTGAGTTGATCGCAGCAGGATTTTTGTTAGCAGTTGGGCAAAACCATGTGCACTGCATTTACAAACAGATGATTTTTTTATATACATTTTAAAATGTTAGTAAATGTGTGTGTGTTTTTCAACCTGTAAGCCCAACATCGATTAAGATCGATCTTAAATAGACCCCTGGGTTTTAAGGATAACCATGGTTGAGTCCAATGGTTAATTCACATTGACCGAAGTTCTAATTAAGTCACCTGTGCTCAAGCATGATATCCTTAAAATCTGGATTGCAATGACAGCATTTTGGAACTATGCCTAAGGGTTTAATTTTTACATTTATCCACTGACAATAAATCTACCTACAATATCCCTGTAACTGTTATGATTACAGTATTTCACTAAATAATTTAATTTGCTGAACCTTCTGTAAAAAGAAATATTAAGCTGCTGTAATTCCCAGATGCAGCAAATTTGTTAGCTAGTGGGCAAAACCATGTGCACTGCAGGGATGGGGGGGGGGGGGGGGGCAGATATAACATTTGCAGAGAGATTTAGGTGGGTTATATTGTTTGTGTGCAGGGTAAATACTGGCTGTTTTGTTTTTACACTGCAATTTAGATTTCAGTTTGAACACACCGCACCAAAATCTAACTCTCTCTGCACATATTATACACCCCCCCCCCCACCCCTGCAATGTACATGGTTTTAGCTAATAAATTTGCTGCTGTGATCAGATCTGAGTTAAGCCCTATGTATTTGGCACTGGCAAAGGGTTAGAGGCCTTGCTGTAGAGCTCACACCTTTCTTATCATGCATTGTAATATTTCCTATGTCCTGATGTTGTGCTCTCTGCTCCATCCAAGTAAACAGCAATGTAGCATGGCTATCAAAGAGCGTGAAGTTTGCAGATTTCCTGGGATTAATGCTAAGGAATGCTATTCCAGAGGCTGCTGCTTTAATTCAAGTGTCACTGGGGTTAAATGGTGTTTTTACCTTAAAAACACAGGTAGAGTATATAGTACAGTGGTAAAGTGGGAGCATGTAGTGCTATTGATTACAGATTTGATGGAGCTTAAACATGGATAAGGTCCATGGCTCTAAGAGTTTATCTTGTGTATCCTTTATTCTTAGTCATGGTCAGATAAGATTAGAAAATACCATTTAAGTGGAAATTTCCTGTTAGCTGTTTTTCAGTTTGCTCAACTGTCTGATTAACTGGTCCTAAAAAAGGACCAAAGGAGCTAAATTGCCCTGTGATCTAGCTAAATTGCCCCAGTAAAAAAAAAAAAAAAAACTAAGCTGCTGTAATTCCTGGATGTTTCCTTACTGCATCAACAGGAAGTGACAAGAAACAATGTAATGTGGAACCGTACAGCAGAAGGGATTGCGGCTACCCCACAATAAGTGCAGCGGAATGTAAGAAGAGGAATTGTTGCTTTGACTGCAGCATTCCCGGGGTTAACTGGTGTTTCTTCAAGTCACAAGGTATGGAGCTGCTGTATAGTTACTCGCAAGTCAGTAGTTGTATGATGCTCACACCTGTTAAGCTGGATACACACAGAATGCCCTACACAGGGGGTGAAATGAGCGCCCCCCCCCACCCCCCGTACGCTCAGCACACATCACGCTGTGCTGAGCGGGGGGAGAGATGTGTGCTGAGCAGTTCGCTCAGCACACATCTCTCCCCAAAATCAGGCCGTGAATACGGACCTTAAAACTGGATCCACACTTAGATTATCTGTCCAATTTTTTTTTCTAGTTGAAACAAAATTATGCTAATATGTGGCAGCAAATGACAATTGACCATTTGCTCACAAACACTGGAAAACATCCAAAAATGGTCATTTAGATAAATTGGTTAAATCCATTTCATTTAGCTAATTTATCCAAACTACCTTTATTGTATCTTTGTGGGTGAATGATGTGTGGGTCAGTGTTGAGGGTGGTGGAGGAGATGGGTAATAGGCACAGCAGGGTGTGGACAGTCAAATAGTGTGCTTAGAGGTTCAGAGTCATTGTATGAGACTCTGGCAACAGTGACTTGATGAGTCTGGTGTCCATAGGGTGGGACGCATTAACCTTTTTATGCTATTGAAATAGTTCTCCTCCTGACCGACGCAGTTCCTTGCTCCGAGGTTGGTGTATTGTCCTGTTGCAGCGCCTCTCCACTGTGGTCACAGTGAGCTGTGTGGTGTTGCTGGCGCATGCCAATCTCCCCCCAACCTCCCTCTTGCATTTCAGACCTACGTACGCATGATGGGATCTTGTATGATATGCGCGTGTGCTGTAGAGATGAAAGTGGGGGTGAGGAGGCAGATCGTGAGATGGGGAAACTTTGTGGACTGTTAGCGAAGGGGAGCACTGGGCAATCTGAGTTGCAAAGAGGGCAGCAGAAGAGGTTATTGCATGTGCACTGGTGACAGGTCCATCATTGGTGGCCAGCCTCAGTGGTAAAGGGGTACATGAGCTAGTGTCCCTTGGCCAGCCATGTACCATGGCCACCTCCCTACATCCTATATATTCTCCCTGATCTGTCACTTTGTTACGGTCTGCTGCTGGCACTGGTGTATCGTCCTGCAGTTGCCGTCTCCGCCCATTGCTGTGACTTCCCCCAGAGTTAGCCACACAGAGTGACAGATCTGGGAAAATATATAGGAGATCATTACTTTCACTTGCAGCCTACCTTATTTTTTGCAGCCTAGCATGCTCCTGACCCCTTCTCTCACTAATACTTATACAACATTCATGAACTTATCTTAAGGTTTCTTTATTATTCAGTCACACTGTCTTGGATCCAAACCATTTCCTGTGGCATTGCAGTCAAACAATTGAGCTATTTACCCTTGCATAGAAAGGTATAATCTAAGCTAGAGAATTCTATTTGGAGCTCACCTTGTACTTTGTGAAGAAATAATCAGCTTTGTGGCTGAGCAGATATATGGAGTGTGTGGCTGCACACTGCATTGATCTGCTGAGTTGCAATGCTAATAATTTTTTTTTTTGCAAAGTACCAATAGCTTCATTGTGAAGGTGGAAAGAAGGGTATTACGGCATGGAATGTACAAACTGCGAGACCCTGCTGGTAGCGCCTTTGTCTATTTAGTAGGAAGGGCACGTAACAGCCGGGGGGCAATGGAGGAAGCCCCTTTAGGGCTGGAGCCCGGCGGCAACTGACTCCGTGGTCTCTGGCAGTTCCGCCCCTGGACTAGAGGAATGGTCAAGAACATGGCAACATTTAATGCCAAAAAATGCAAAATCATACACGTCTCAAAAATGCAAAGGCTAACTATAATATTAAGGGCATTATAATGGCAAGAGGAAAGCTATCTAAGTATTACTATTTCAGGTGAGCAATGTAACAAAGCAATAGGAAAGGCAAGTCAGATGCTTGTTTGCATAGGTTAAAGAACCAGTAGCAGAAAAAAGTAATACAGGTTGAGTATCCCATATCCAAATATTCCGAAATACGGAATATTCCGAAATACGGACTTTTTTGAGTGAGACTGAGATAGTGAAACCTTTGTGTTTTGATGGCTCAGTGTACACAAACTTTGTTTAATACTCAAGTTATTAAAAATGTTGTATTAAATGAACTTCAGACTGTGTGTATAAGGTGTATATGAAACAAAAGAATTCTGTGAATGTACACACACTTTGTTTAATGCACAAAGTTATAAAAAATATTGGCTAAAATGACCTTCAGGCTGTGTGTATAAGGTGTATATGAAACATAAATGCCTTCTGTGCTTAGATTTAGGTCCCATCACCATAATATCTCGTTATGGTATGCAATTATTCCAAAATACAGAAAAATCCGATATCCAAAATTCCTCTGGTCCCAAGCATTTTGGATAAGGGATACTCAACCTGTAATGCCACTGTATAGGTCCTTGGTACAGCCACATTTAGAATCCTGTGTTCAGTTCCAGAAGCCATATCTCCAGAAGGCTGTAAATACATTAGGGCAACTAAAATTGTGCATGGCCTACATCACAAAACTTACCTGGAAATACTAAAAAATGTTGATGTGTATAGTTTGGAGAAGGGAAGAGGGAACATACAGTAATAGAAACATTTAAATATATAGGGAGGAATGTAATAGGGTGTGAGAATCAGAAAGTGAGAGATTTTGTGTTTTTTCCTGTTGTTTTTTTTTTGTTTTTGTTTGATTGTTTGTTTTTAAAGTGGCAATCCTTTACATGGCAAAACCAGGTTGATATTTGCCATGTAAAGGATTGCCACCGTGGGCATGTGTAGAAGGGGCACTGCTACTGTTGGCATTATGTGTGTAAGCTGCACTGATATGGTGGTTATGTGTATAAAGGGCACTGCGACTGTGGGTATTATTATTATTATTATTATTATTACATGCGGTGTAATGACAATAAGATAGTGCTACTGTGTGGCGTATTTTGATTTGGGGTGCTATTGTGTGGCCATGCCCCTTCCTTGTGATACCACACCTTCTTTTTTTAAGGAGCGCACTGTCCCTTTATTAAGTATTGGAGAGAGGGCCCAAATTAATAGTTTGCAGGGAGGCGCCAAACACCCTAGCACTGGCCCTTTGGTAGGGGACAGGATTTGCTTCTGCTTGTGCACATATGTTATGATTGCCAGCCAACAGCACTGGTTTTGCCTATAACACTAACTATAAATATTTTGAATTGGTCCTGGACCACCAATCCAAGGCACCCCTGCAAGTGTCCTGAGGCACCCCAGGGTGCAGTTTGAGAACCACTGGTCTAGTGAGTACCCAGGATAATTATTGTAGCTGGTCTGCGGGTAACAGCTCTCAGATCAACTTCTAGAAAAAATGCAGCAATGTAATTTGAGTGACAAACTGCAGAGATGAACCCTTTCTGTGACTGCTGCACAGGGATCACACAAACTTTATTCATAGGGCTGACTTCACTTAGGGGAGATGTTCTCACCCCGCAAAGAAGTGCGAGTATATACCGCACTTACGGTACCATTGGATTTACAGATATTTTCTTGCAATACACTCTGGGGGTCATTCTGAGTTGATTGCTCGCTAGCAGTTTTTAGCAGCCATGCAAACGCATTGTCGCTGCCCACTGGAGAGTGTATATTCACTTTGGAGAAGTGCGAACACTTGAGCAGCAGAGCGCCTGCAAAATCGTTTCAAAATAAGACCAGCACTGTAGTTACACTTCGTGTGCGTTGATTCTAACAACCGAGGGACGGCTTTTGATGTCACACACCCATCCAGCGAATGCCCAGCCACGTCTGCATTTCTTCTGCCACGCCTGCATTTTTCCAAGCACTCCCTGAAAACGGTCAGTTGACACCCAGAAACGCCCTCTTTCTGTCAATCTCCTTGTGGCCTGTTCTGTGATTGGAAAAATCGCTAGAACTAGTGCAAAACCACAATGGACTTTGTACCCGTACGATGCGCATGCACATTACGGAGCATGCGCATGCACAGATTAGCCATTTTTTTTCAACTGATTGCTACGCAGCGAACAACGGCAGCATGCGATCAACTCGGAATGACCCCCTATATACATAGAAACATGGATTTTTACTGCAGGAATTATGGTTAGTTTAGGGGTATCGGTTAGGGTCAACAGAGGTGTAGCTAGGGGTCCAAGCGCCCCTGGCAAAGTAAGGGACTGGCGCCCCCCCTTTCGATAAAGCATTGCAGTCCATTGGCGGTTACCATGTTGGAGCCACAGCAACTGACCCCCTCCCCCACACGCTGCCCTACATCATCGGCTGGGATTCACTGTTGGTGTGAAGCCACTGGGAACAGTCTGGTAGCATTAGCAGCAGTCTGTGTCATAGATAGGGAAGGCAGAAGGTTAACTAGCTAATAGCAGTCTGTTGGCAGCAGAGGCTGGGCGGGGGGCTGAGAATGAGCCAACGCTGATCAGTGTCCAGTCTGCTCAGACAAAAATATTTTGTGATCAGGGCTGGTTCTAGACCAAAGGAGCCAATGGCAAAAATTTCCTTTGGCACCCCCCCCCCCACACACATACACACACACACACACACACACACACACACACACACACACACACACACACACACACACACACACACACACCAAAAAAGAACATATCCCAGTTTAACATAACGCTATGTGGTGCAAGGTGTGGAGCTGGTCACTTGTATCAGACCTCTGACATTTGCCTTTTCACCCATATTGCATACTTTTTCTTGCAGGTTGTGTCTTAATTCAAGAAGTGTTCTAAGTACTTCAGCTTAGTATCTTTACTGACCCCTCTTTACCCCACAAAAAAATGGAGCCTTTGACTCGGACCGTCAGTGAGGCCGGCAGGTGGTTTTCATACTGGGCTATCCAGCTCTTCGGTGGCGGTGGCAGGGACATTCAGAAAAGGGCCAGCACAGCAAAATGCATAATAATGGCAATACAGTATGGACCACAGGGACTGGACAAAGTGATGGGGTAAAAGGAGGGGGGAGGGTTTAGTTGGCCTGTTAATTGTTTTCCTGCTTAAATTGAGCAGTTGGTGGATACACTTTAAAAAGCAATATTGGCACTGTGGCCCCATTATTTCTGTTCTTAATACTTGGAGCCCTGAACAAGTGTCCCCTTTGTCCCCCCTGTCACTGGGCCTGTTCAGGCGTTACCTATGGAGAAGCTGCGACATGACATCCTAGGACACGATACTGCACCATGCATCACCATTATATTTCAGTGTGCCTTGTCAATATTTAAATCTTGTTCTGTGTGACGTGAGTTGTAAATGGTTGAAAATCTCTGTGCTACAGTATCGTCACCATGTAGTTATAACAACACCGCAAAACCACCAAAAGACGTGTTTTGGTAGAGGGACTGCTGGAGGGGCCCATTGGGGCCCCCAGTTTGCTACCCCACCCCAGTATACCTGTGCTGTAGCCAGTGGAAGGGGCACTATCTTCCCGGTGATCTCTTCGGGAAGATGGTGCCGCACATAGAAAGCAAAGACTCTGGCTGCACTCTCCTGCCCTCGCTCTAAGCAAGGTGATCGGGCCACAAAAGGACCCCTGTCGGACCTCGGCCTGTGGGCCACAAAAGGATGCATTGGGGGCGGCATGCGGCCCATGGGTTTGACACCCCTGCCCTAGAGTATCAAAATTTGTTTCACGGCACCCCTAGGCCAAAGTTTTTTTTATTGAGAAATTCAGAAAAAAATATAAAATTAAGTAAATTGTGTTTATAGCATGTCATCCTCAGGTTCAGTTATGTTGTGAGGGAATGGTTTTGCCAATTTAATAAAGTATAAATAATTTTAATTGGTCCTGGACCACCAAACTATGCTACCAGTGCAAGAACCCCAGTTTGGAAACTACTGCCATAAAATAAACCTTTTTTGTTTTTTTTAAACTACATGTAATACACCTTAGATCTCAGTTCCTAAAAGGTTTTAAACCCTTGCATACAGTAAACTACACATATTTAAAAATCCTACACCGGGCACAAGTGCTCACGGGCCAATTTCATGGCAGTCTCGGATAGGAGGGCATTGTGGATTCACCAAGGGAATGCTGATGCTGACTCCAAGAAGAAAGGGAGTCTCTTCCCTATGAAGGTGAAGCCTTGTTTGGCGACGGCCTAGTTAATTTGATCTCGGCAGCTCCCGCAGGTAAGTCATCCTTCTTGCCCTATGTTCCCTCTCAACGGATGAAGACGCATCATTATCTGACGCAGTCATTTCGGCCCAATAGATATGCAAGAAGTTAAGATTCCCCTTTCTTTGCAGGTAGAGGAAGGAAAAGAGGGAAGAGGTCTGTAGCCTCTTCAAGATCGCAAGGAGCAGAGATCGTCCTCTGCTTCTGCCAAATCCACTGCATGACGCTGGGGCTCTCTTGCAGGAGCCCGCACCAGTGGGGGCACGTCTAAAACTCTTCAGTCAGTTCTAGATTCATTCGGACCTGGACTCGTGGGTTTTACAAATAGTGTCCCAAGGGTACAAACTGGGGTTTCAAGACGTTCCCCCTCACCGATTGTTCAAATCAGCCTTAGTCAGCAGGGAGAAGGTTTTTATTCAAGCCTCTTCGTGGTCCCGAAGCCGGACGGCTCAGTCAGACCAATCTTAAATCTGAAATCCCTTAATTTCTACCTAAAGAAATTCAATTTCAAGATGGAATCTCTCAGGGTAGTGATCTCCAGTCCGGGGGATAAAGGAGATTTCATGGTTTTGGTAGACATAAAGGATGCCTACTTATATGTTCCCATTTAGCCACTGCATCAAGCTACCTGAGGTTTGCAATTCAGGATTGTCATTACCAATTTCAGACGTTGCCGTTTGGTCTGTCCACGGCTCCGAGGATTTTCACCAGGGTGATGGCGGAAATGATGGTCCTCCTTCGCAAGCAAGGAGTCACAATTATCCCGTACTTGGATGATCTCCTGATAAAGGCGAGATCCAGGGACCAGTTGGTGCAAAACATCTACTCTCCCTGACAGTTCTTCAACAACATGGTTGGCTCCTAAACTTGCCAAAATCGCAGTTGGTCCCAATGACGCGGTTGTTGTTTTTGGGAGTGATACTGGACACAGAAGAGGTTTTCTTCTAGTGGAAAGGCTCTGGAGATCCAGAGTCTGGTCAAACAAATTCTGAAACCAGCAAGAGTGTTAATCCATCAATGCATTCAGTTGCTGGGGAAGATGGTCGCGGCCTACGAGGCCATTCAGTTTGGCAGGTTCCATGCCAGAGTGTTCCAGTTGGACCTGTTGGACAAGTGGTCCGGATCCCACCTACACATGCACCGGAGGATAATCCTGTCTTCCAAGACCAGAATCTCACTCCATTGGTGGCTGCACAGTTCTCACCACCTAGAGGGGCGATGGTTCGGGATCCAGGACGGGATCCTAGGGACCACGGATGCAACCCTCCGAGGCTGGAGAGCAGTCACACAGGGGGAAAACATCCAAGGAAGATGGTCAAGTCTTCCTTGGATGTTTTCATCTCCACATAAATGTTCTGGAGTTAAGGGCCATTTAATAACTGCAGACACAGTACGCACTGGGACGGGTGCCCAGCATCCTCTACGGACTAAGAGAAAAGGATTTACCGGTAGGTATTAAAATCCTATTTTCTCTAACGTCCTAGAGGATGCTGGGGACTCCGTAAGGACCATGGGGATAGACGGGCTCCGCAGGAGACATGGGCACTTTAAGAAAGACTTTAGTTCTGGGTGTGCACTGGCTCCTCCCTCTATGCCCCTCCTCCAGACCTCAGTTTGATACTGTACCCAGTGGAGATTGGGTGCTTTTCAGGAGCTCTCCTGAGCTTTCTGACAGAAAGTATTTTGTTAGGTATTTAATTTTCAGGGAGCACTGCTGGCAACAGACTCCCTCATCGAGGGACTGAGGGGAGAGAAGCAGCCCTACTCTCTGAGTTGCAAGGTCCTGCTTCTTAGGCTACTGGACACCACTAGCTCCAGTGGGATTGGTACGCAGGATCTCACCCTCGCCGTCCGTCCCAGAGCCGCGCCGCCGTCCCCCTCGCAGAGCCGGAAGATAGAAGCCGGGTGAGTATGAGAAGAAAAGAAGACTTCAGAGGCGGCAGAAGACTTCATGATCTTCACTGAGGTAACGCACAGCACTGCAGGTGTGCGCCTTTGCTCCCATACACCTCACATACTCCGGTCACTGTAAGGGTGCAGGGCGCAGGGGGGGCGCCCTGGGCAGCAATATAAACCTCTTTCGCAAAAATATAACATATATACAGCTGGGCACTTTATATATGTATAAGCCCCCACCAATTTTAGTTTAAGCGGGACAGAAGCCCGCCTCCGAGGGGGCGGGGCTTCTCCCTCAGCACTCACCAGCGCCATTTTTTCTCCACAGCACCGCTGAGAGGAAGCTCTCCGGACTCTCCCCTGCTTATACCACGTTAGACAAGAGGGTTGAAAAGAGGGGGGGGGGGCACATAATTCGCAAATTACATACAGCAGCACTACTGGGCAAACATTAAGTTACTGTTTTATTCCTGGGTTATATAGCGCTGGGGGGTGTGCTGGCATACTCTCTCTCTGTCTCTCCAAAGGGCCTTGTGGGGAAACTGTCTTCAGAAAAAGCATTCCCTGTGTGTGTAGTGTGTCGGTACACGTGTGTCGACATGTCTGAGGAAGAAGGCTATATTAGAGAGGAGCGGGAGCAAATGAATGTGGTGTCTCCGCCGACAGCTGATTGGATGGATATGTGGAATGTTTTAAATGCTAGTGTAAACTCATTGCACAAAAGATTAGACAAGGCAGAAGCTTTGGGACAGTCAGGGTTTAAACCCATGCCTGATCCTATGTTGCAGGGACTGTCAGGGTCTCATAAGCGCCCACTATCCCAGATTGTTGACACAGATACCGACACGGATTCTGACTCCAGTGTCGATTACGATGATGCAAAGTTACAGCCAAAATTGGCAAAATCCATTCGATTTATGATTATGGCAATAAAAGATGTTTTGCACATCACAGAGGAACCCCCTGTCGCTGACAAGAGGGTACATATGTACAAGGGTAAGAAGCCTGAGGTAACCTTTCCCCCCTCACACGAGCTGAACGAGTTATGTGAAAAAGCTTGGGAATCTCCAGATAAAAGACTGCAGATTTCCAAAAGGATTCTTATGGCGTATCCTTTCCCATCAACGGATAGGTTACGATGGGAATCCTCCCCTAGGGTGGACAAAGCATTAACATGCTTATCCAAGAAGGTAGCCCTCCCGTCCCAGGATACGGCTACCCTCAAAGAGTGTGCTGACCGCAAACAGGAGATTACCCTGAAGTCCATTTATACACATTCAGGTACCTTACTCAGACCGGCAATTGCGTCGGCCTGGGTGTGTAGTGCTGTAGCGGCATGGACAAATACCTTATCTGAGGGGATGGATAGCCTAGACAAGGATACTATTTTATTGACCCTGGGGCATATAAGAGATGCTGTCCTATATATGTGTGTATGCAAACTACAGGTGGTGCTGCAGGGCCCACACCCTTTTACTTGTCTTGTAGAGCAGCTCTGAAGCTGTTACAGTGCCCAGCTGCTGCAAGAAATCAGCTTGAATGCTTCAGGGGCTTGGGCATGGCCAACATGAGCCCCACACCGAAGGAGGGTGGGGGTGTTTAATGCAAACTTGGGGTTATCCAAGCGCCGCAAAAGGCCATGCCCTGCATGCCCCTTTTCTCTTTTCATATACAGATGAGGGTTCCAGCCAACTTTGGCCCACTGCTTGGATGACATCACCGTATGCAAATCCGTCTGCTGCAGACCTTCCCCCAGGAATGCTTGCAATAGTTGTTGCATATGGTTTAATGTCTGAGGGTGCTTCAGTATTAGGCAGCCTTCCGCCCTCCCATGTTCATCTGAAAAGATGTGGTCTCCCTGTAGTTGTTGTCCCCAGACGAGAGTTCCCTTGTGCTTCCTCAGTTAAATCTCCTTAACTTGACGGGGGTGTGCCCGAGCAGCCGCCCTCCCCAGCCCTATCCCAACACATACTTATCTTGCATATGAGATCTCTTGATCATGAAGATAGTTCTCACAGGTTGAGGTTCATCCTGGCCCCGCTCCCCGCTGGAGATCGCTGATGGGGACAGCAGCGGGGCTTCAGCAGAAGGGTGAGTATGTGTGGCCAGAGACCTCCCTTCCCATGTGCAGGCCTGCAGAGTCTGCCGCGCAGGATGGGGCATGTGGCACTCTCCCTCCCAGGGGCTCTTCCAGATGTAGCTCCTCAGCAGTATTTTTCCCGGGCTGCGCGGCGCTCTCCCCGACTGGCATCCGCCCTGGAACACTGCCTTCCTCAACGCAACATCAGCAGGGGGCCCTGGCCTCATCACCATCCCAGGTCTTTCTCATGTATGTATCATGTATGTGTGTGTGATATATGTATGAATCATATATGTTTGTGATATATATATATATATTCCATAGACAAAAAACCGTACGGTTTCACATGTCCCATTAAGGCTTCTTAGACATGATCGAAATTTCAGAAACCTGTTGTAACTCTTCCACTCAAACTCCAAAAAGCAATGAAATTCCGATCATTAAGGCTGACGCCTTAATGGACGTGTTCCTTGCGCAATACAGATATGGTATGCCATCACAGCCTGTGGGTAAGTGCAGATTCAGCACTCTCACAGAGTGAGATTGCTGTCACTCACACAATGGTGGAGCTGCTAATTCACAGATTTGTGTGCTCATTGGAATACACACATGCAGTCTATGCAACTGAAGGTCTGAGCAGTTTTGTGGTGCTCCCATCCCACACAGTGCCCACAACCATCCCATTCAGTCAACACAACAAAGCCACCTTCTTACAACATCCTTCTAACTCCATACATCCATCTCACTTAGTATACACATTTAGCTCCCTCAAACATCTTGGTTAATTGCTAAACTATAATACCCCATCTACGGTCTATGCATCTACACTTACTTCCCCTATACACCCCCATGCTGCCTGGTCTTCCCCAATCCCTACTGCTGTGTTCTCCCATCTGTGCTAGTCTGTACTAACTTATCTGTACCATCTGTCTTTCCCCACCTGTGCATTGTCTGTACCACCGTTTCCTTCTCTCTGTGCTGCTCAGTGTTTCCTTCTTCAACGTCACTCTGCCTCCTCCAGTACATGGCACACTGTCTTCTCTCCCATCTGCACCAGTTTTCTACCCATCCATGCCAGTGTTTTCAACCCATCTGCACCATTTCCCCCATCTGCACCGCTCTGTCTCCCTTCCCATACTTGCTGCTTAATCTAACCCCTATCCACACCACTCTTACCCTATTCATGTAGCTGACATCCTGAAGGTAAATTTAGTGCATCCTGCGCTCTTGGCAGGGGGATAACCGCCACAGCCCACCCCCCAGTGGTCCGGAAACGCCTCCGTTGTGCAGACCATGCCCTGCCAATGGCATTCTAACGCTGTTTGCACGCCCCTCTCCTTCCCCGCAACCACCTCTGCCTATCAATCAGGCAGGGTGATAGCATCTCACTGGGCTCCTGGGGTACGCACGCGCAGTGCGGCCATTGCACGTGCGCACCTCACAAACTAATTCAGACTGCAATCGCTGCTGCTGCTGCGGTCTGAATTACCCCCTGTGTTTCTCTGTCCCCCCCATTAGTGCTGCTTAGTGTTCGCTCTATCCACACACTTCTGTTCCCCCATCCACACCACTCTCCTCCCTCCAATCAACAACACTCTTACCTCATCTGAGCAGCTTTATCTTCCGCTCAGACCTTCAGTTGCATAGACTGCATGTGTGTATTCCAATGAGCACACACATCTGTGAATTAGCAGCTCCACCATTGTGTGAGTGACAGCAATCTCACTCTGTGAGAGTGCTGAATCTGCACTTACCCACAGGCTGTGATGGCATACCATATCTGTATTGCGCAAGGAACACGTCCATTAAGGCGTCAGCCTTAATGATCGGAATTTCATTGCTTTTTGGAGTTTGAGTGGAAGAGTTACAACAGGTTTCTGAAATTTCGATCATGTCTAAGAAGCCTTAATGGGACATGTGAAACCGTAAGGTTTTTTGTCTATGGAATTTCATCGCTTTTTTTAAATTTATTTTTTTTATTCAGAAATGTAAAATTTCACTGTAAGAATAAACATTTGATTTTTTAAATGTTTAATGAAAATGTTCGTATAACATCACTGTTCTGTGCAAAATAATTTTATTAACCAAACCAAATTGTTTAAGGTCCGTACACACTTAACGATTTAATGAGCGACGTCGCTCATTTTATAGTTAAGTGTGTATGCAGCCAGCGACAAACGATGCGCGGCCCCGCGGGTCGGCAACAATCTTCGCTGTCGGTAGGGCATGCAGGAAGGATGTGGACTGTCGTCCACGACCTTCATGCAGGGCTGGCGGGGGCGTGACGTCACTGAGCGATATGAGCGGTCATATCGCTCAGTGTGTACAGTCGGCCGCCGGCCGGCCCGGGAGGGGAAACATTAGACGATGTAGCTCACAGAGCGACATCGTTTAATGTGTACGGGCCTTTAGACTTTGGTCAAAATATTTTGCTGCCTTTGCAGCTGATGCAGGGAGGGGGGTAGGCGGCAGCAGCCTGTAACTGAGGCTGGAGGTAGGCGTGAAATGCATTGCTTGTACGTGTGAGTGCGTGGTGTCAGGTGCTGCGCGTGTATATGTGTGTGTGTGTCAGGTGCTGCCTGTGTATGTGTGTGTCAGCTCCTGTGTGTATGTGTGTGTCAGGTGCTGCGTGTATATATGAGTGTGTCTGATGGTGCGTGTGTATGCGTCAGCTGCCGCACGTGTGTGTGTGTGTGTGTGTGTGTGTCAGGTGTTGCGGGTGTATATGTGTGTGAGTATCAGGTGCTCCGCGTGTGTACAAGTGTATGTCTGGTGCTGTGCATGAATACGTATGTCTGTGTCAGGTGATGCGCGTGTACATGAGTGTGCGTCAGGTGCTGCGCGTGTACATGAGTGTGCATTAGGTGCTGCGCGTGTACATGAGTGTGCGTCAGGTGCTGCGCGTGTACATGTGTGTGCGTCAGGTGCTGCGCGTGTACATGTGTGTGCGTCGGGTGCTGCGCGTGTACATGTGTGTGCCTCAGGTGCTGCACGTGTCTATGTGTGTGTGAGTAAGGCACTGCATGTGTATGTGTGTGTCTGATGATGTGCGTGTATATGTATGTGTCAGGTGCTGCGTGTATATGCATGTGTCAGGTGCTGCGTGTATATGCATGTGTCAGGTGCTGCGTGTATATGCATGTGTCAGGTGCTGCGTGTATATGCATGTGTCAGGTGCTGCGTGTATATGCATGTGTCAGGTGCTGCATGTTTATTTTATTGTGTCTGATGGTACGTGTGTGTGTCAGGTGCCGCACGTGTATATGTGTGTGTGTGTCAGGTGTTGCGCGTGTATGTGTGGGTCAGGTGCTGCATGTTTATTTTATTGTGTCTGATGCTACGTGTGTGTGTGTCAGGTGCCACACGTGTATGTGTGTGTGTCAGGTGTTGCGCGTGTATGTGTGTGTCAGGTGCCGCGCGTGTATGTGTGTGTCAGGTGCCGTTCCCCTTCTTCCCATCCCAGCTCTCTCTGTAGAATACAGCTCTGCACCCAGAGAGAGGGAAAGACTAGGGGGCTGATCACTGCACTGCTCACTTTTTGGTCATGAGTTCGGCCTCCTGTTTCTTCCAGTGCTGTGTTCCTGCAGCCTAGCCCTCCCTGTTGTGCCAGAGAATCAGCCCTTCCTTCCCCTGACAGAGAGAGAGAGCCCGAGGCAGAGACACTCTTCCCATAGCTGGCCTACCCCCAGTACTTCAGCACTGGCCATGCGGCAGTCAACAAAGGAGACCAGCAGGGGGTTCTGGCAGCATCAGCTGTGGCCGCAGCTGGATCGGGGAGGCCTGCAGTGTCTGAGGTGGGCAACACTTCCTCCGCCGCTGTCACCTTCCCCTGCCGGAGAGAAAGCCAGAGACATACCCTTCCCGCAGCTGGGATACCCCTAGTACCTCAGCGCTGGACAGGCAGAAGTCTATGGAGGGGACCGGCAGGGGTTTCGGGCCGCAGCAGTAGCAGCGGCCGCAGTCAGATCAGGGAGGCCTGCAGGGTCAGAACTGGGCAGCACTTCCACCAACACTGTCACCTCTGTGCTGGGCATGTACACCAGTCCGTACGGACGGAGGTGTCCACAACAGGCAGCAGTATAATGAGTCAGACAAACTCATTACACGCTGCCCACTGCTGCGCCGCATGCCCTCGATGGAGGAAGCCTAGATGCGGTCCCCAGCGGCAGCGAGGGAGAAGGGTGATCACATCACCCTTCAACCCGGCACCTCACAATCAGCTGGGGATCTGCAGTAGCTTCATCTCTCTCTTCCTCTCCCTCTCTGACAGCACAGCAGCCCCTCTGGGTCCCATGTAGCTCTGCCCCCCTGCTCACAGTTCACTCGGCCTCTCCTGATTAAAAAGAAAATAAGAGCCTGACCTGCTGCTCAGATGCGAGGAGGGGACGGGCGGTAGGTCCTCTGTGAGTACACTACACAGTCAAAATTAACTCTGACTCCTCACAACAGTGTGGACTGCAGGCGACGTCAGATGCCAATTTGGGTGTGCTTGCCGCACTACCTGCCCATCAAGCCCAACGTGGCATTTTGTATTAGGAACCCTATAACAGCATTCCGACATCCCTCCCTATGACGCTGCCATCCATACACTGCCGCTCTCATACATCCGTACACCGCCACTCTCATACATCCGCACACTGCCGCTCTCACACAACTGTACACTGTTGCTCTCATACATCCATACACTGCCGCTCTCATACATCCGTACAACCCCGCTCTCATACATCCGTACAACCCCGCTCTCATACATCCGTACAACCCCGCACTCTTACAGCCGCACTCTTACAGCCGTACTCTTACAGCCGTACAATTACAGCCGTACTCTTACTGCCGCACTCTTACAGCAGCACACCGCCGCACGCATACAGCCGCACACCATCGCACTCATACAGCCGCACACCGACGCAGTTATACAGCCGTACATTGCCGCTCTCATACATCCGCACACTGCCGCTCTCATACATCCGCACACTGCCGCTCACATCTATACATACATAGCCTCCATACATCTACACATCCAATCCCCGCGCAAGGGAACACTGAAATCACTATCAGTTTTCCCCGGGGTGTGACCACAGCCAGCCACTACTCCGGCCACCTTCTTGTGACACCAAAATGCATCTTACCTATCATCAGGGTGGTGCTGCTGCTGGGGGCAGGTTGCTGCCTCAGTCTCCTAGTTGGTGCTGCGATTGGAGGGGGTACTGCTTCCCTGTGCTGCCACTGTCTCCCGGATCATCGTGCCGCTGGCTGAATTGCAGCTTGACGCTACTGCTGCCGGGAGTAACAGCTTCCTGACTGTTGTTGCTGGTGGCTGCCTACTGCTCATTGCCGCCGGAACACTGACCGGCTCGGCAGTGATGCTGGCGGAGGAGTAGTGGCGGTGGGGTGGTGCCTGCTCCCTTCCCTCGAGCATGCCGCAGTGTAAAAAAATAAATAATAGAGAGCATACCAGGGTGAGAGTCTGTATGGATCACAGTGATTACACGGGGCACAGCATAAGGACACCTTGCTGTGAGGGGCTCTGCCCACACAGATTGCTGCACCCTCTCTGATGTCAGCCGCTGCCCTCTCGTTCTCTGGGCGGCCAGTTCCAGTGTGAGGTAGGAGAGGAAGAGAACACACAGGTGTTAGGCGCCGTGGTCCGCGATGTCCTCGCGGCCCGGCGCCTAGCAACTAGGGACGCCGAGCGTGCTAGCCGCCGGCTCCCTAGCAACGCTAGGACGCCGGGCGCGCTGAGCCGCCTGGACCCTAGCAACGGGGACGCCACGGACGGACTGCGCTCCCCTTGCAGGGTCAATCAAGTGAACTACACACACACACTTGTCTTCTGGTTGTGCAGCAAGGCAGCTGCACGGCATTGTGCTAATCAGGCTCTGAACTTCTGATTGAAGGACTCCCTGCTAAATACCTTCTCAGTGCTTCACACAGACGCCGGTAATAGCTTCCTGCATGCTGCTTTGGTTTGCTGACGTCTGTTCCAGTTCTGCTGTGTCCGGTCATTCCTGTCCTCAGAGTTCCTGAATCTTAGTGTTGTCATCTCTTCCCAAGGAGTCTTCCGGTCCTCATTTACCCGCAACAGTCGCTAGAGCAGGGGTGGCCAACCTGTGGCTCTTGAGCCGCATGTGGCTCTTTCTTTCTTTAAATGTGGCTCCCGACACTTGAAGTCACATTACCACAACAGATCTGGTAAGTAACCACTGCACTCCAGAAAGACACGCGGAAGCACTACAAGGGCTGTGGACTGAGGAAGCCAGAAACTAGAGATAAAACACCCACCGTGAAACAGAGGATCCTTAAGCCCCTTTCACATTGCCAATGCAGGATCCCACCCGGAAATTAGAAACGGTCCTTCCCAGGTGGGATCCGGCTTTGGACCCTAACAGGTGGCTTCCCGATCCGGCAATTTGCTGGGTCGGTTGCCATAGCTCCAGGGGGGGTGGAGGCGGCGTTAGGAGATGAGCTCATCTCCGTGCCACCTCTCCCTATCTAGTAAATGGGTCCCATCGACCCGGGAGCCCGTTTACGCTGCCACTGACCCGGTATTCAACCCAGGAATAACACTGCTTTTAACACGGGATGAATTATCGGGTCAGGCGACCCAGGAATTCAACCATGGCCCATTCACACCAAACACCAACCCGTGTTGACCCGGCATATTGCCGGGTCGATACCAGGATATTTGTGCGGTGTAAAAGGGGTAATAAGGAGCTGCTACAATGGCACGAGTTGGTGGGGGGGGGCTCTGGAGTGATGCATGAGGGTTCTAGCAGGAGTGACACATAGGAGAGCTGGATGAAGTGACATAGGAGGGTGCTAGCAGGAGTGACACGTGGGGAAGCTGGCTGGAGTGACACATGGGAGAGCTGAAGTGTACTATGTGAATCGTCTTTCATTATATTTTATATGGTTCTGGCTTTTTCAATTATTTTATGCGGAAGTGACTTCTTCAATGTATTTTATGTTGGTTCTGGCTTTAAAAATGTATTTATGTGGATCTGGCTTTTTCAATGTATTTTATACCAGGGCGTGGCCTAGCGGGCACAAGGCCACATCCCATTTTTGCATGCTCGCCTTCGGCTCTTTGACGTACCTAACAAGATTTTTTGGCTCTTTGACTCTGACTGGTTGGCCACCCCTGCGCTAGAGGATCTCGTGTGGTTTTCATGAGTGGCGGCTCTGCCGCGTGCTGCGGCCTAGGCCGCTTTATTTTGTATTCTGTGTTGGTGCATTTGCGGAGGTTTACGCTCCCACACTCCTCTCCGGAACTCGCCAGTGCCGGGTAGAAGAGTGGACAAGTGGGTATTTTGGTTGTCCTTTTCCCTGGCGGTTTTCCGCACATACTCTAGTTTAAAGTTAGTTTTGAGCCCCTGGCTTTGTTGTTTAGTAGAGGGCCCCTTGTTATCACCCTGTCTCGGATTTCTCTTTGTCTCCCATTAAGACCTGAGGGGGCATCGGAGTTGGGCAGACGTAATCCGCCCTTCAAACGCGGCTGCCATGGGCCCAAGCAACCATAGTCTCGCAAGAGATTTCTGACAGCACGGGCGAGACAACGGAGATAGGGCGCCAGGGGCTATTCCCGTTCCCACTCCCTTTCCAAGCATTACGTTCCAGTACTCAGGTCCTTGCTATAAGATATCCCCAGACCAGAGTATTGGAATCATAACAACAGGAGAGCAGCCCTGATATATAACAGAGGTGGAAGTTCTATAGGCAGCAGAGACGGAGACCAGCCAGCCAGTCTCCCAGTGCCCTGATCACTACACGCCGCCAGCACAGCATTACAGGAGGGTCCTATAGTGCTGCCCTGAGCTAACAGGTGTGTGTACCAGTGTGCTGAGCCCTGGTGTCTCTGAGAGGGGTGAGGTCACCGTGCCGCTTTAGTATATGGCTTTTCCTTAGTACTGTAAGTTACAGCCCTGCACTAGTAGTGGCAACTCTGCCCTATGTGAACCTGTGAGGTTATTTTCCTATTTACAGAATAACCGGGGAGAAGGCGGCCATATTGCGGCTCTCAAGAGAAGGCACTCTAGTACACCCCCTGCTGGCGGCCACTGCGCAGGCGCAACAAAATGAAATGCCCGATCTCTATAATGGGGCATATTTCTCTTAATTAAAAAAAACCTGTAACTTTCTGAAAAACCACAACCCCAAAAGGAACTTCACAGGGACATGCTCTATCTAATAAAACAAACCCCAAGTCATATATATATATATATATATAATAAGATTTTACTCACCGGTAAATCTATTTCTCGTAGTCCGTAGTGGATGCTGGGACTCCGTAAGGACCATGGGGAATAGCGGCTCCGCAGGAGACTTGGCACAACTAAAGAGAGCTTTAGGACTACCTGGTGTGCACTGGCTCCTCCCCCTATGACCCTCCTCCAGACCTCAGTTAGGATACTGTGCCCGGAAGAGCTGACAAAAAGGAAGGATTTTGAATCCCGGGTAAGACTCATACCAGCCACACCAATCACACCGTACAACTCGTGATATTATACCCAGTTAACAGTATGACAACAACGGAGCCTCTGCACAGATGGCTCTCAACAATAACCCTTTTGTTAACAATAACTATGTACAAGTACTTGGGATGGGCGCCCAGCATCCACTACGGACTACGAGAAATAGATTTACCGGTGAGTAAAATCTTATTTTCTCTGACGTCCTAAGTGGATGCTGGGACTCCGTAAGGACCATGGGGATTATATCAAAGCTCCCAAACGGGAGGGAGAGTGCGGATGACTCTGCAGCACCGAATGAGCGAACTCCAGGTCCTCCTCAGCCAGGGTGTCAAACTTGTAAAATCTTGCAAATGTGTTTGACCCCGACCAAGTAGCAGCTCGGCAAAGTTGTAAAGCAGAGACCCCTCGGGCAGCCGCCCAAGAAGAGCCCACCTTCCTCGTGGAATGGGCTTTTACTGATCTAGAATGCGGCAGTCCCGCCGCAGAATGTGCAAGCTGAATTGTGCTACATATCCAGCGAGCAATAGTCTGCTTTGAAGCAGGAGCACCCATCTTGTTTGGTGCGTAGAGGATAAACAGCGAGTCAGTTTTCCTGACTCCAGCCATTCTGGAAACATAAATTTTCAGGGCCCTGACTACATCCAGCAACTTGGAATCCTCCAAGTTCCGAGTAGCCGCAGGCACCACAATAGGTTGGTTCAAATGAAACGCTGAAACCACCTTAGGCAGAAATTGGGGATGAGTCCTCAATTCCGCCCTATCCATATGGAAAATCACATAAGGGCTTTTACATGACAAAGCCGCCAACTCTGACACACGCCTGGCCGAAGCCAGGGCCAATAGCATGACCACTTTCGACGTGAGATATTTTAACTCCACGGTTTTAAGTGGCTCAAACCAATGTGATTTAAGGAAATCCAACACCACGTTGAGATCCCAAGGTGCCACTGGAGGCACAAAAGGAGGCTGAATATGCAGCACTCCTTTAACAAAAGTCTGAACTTCCGGCAGGGAAGCCAGTTCTTTTTGGAAGAAAATCGACAGAGCCGAAATCTGGACCTTAATGGACCCCAATTTGAGGCCCATATTCACCCCTGACTGTAGGAAGTGCAGGAATCGACCCAGTTGAAATTCCTCCGTTGGGGCCTTCCTGTCCTCACACCAAGCAACATATTTTCGCCATATGTGGTGATAATGTTTTGCGGTCACGTCCTTCCTGGCTTTGATCAGCGTAGGAATGACTTCCTCCGGAATGCCCTTTTCCTTCAGGATCCGGTGTTCAACAGCCATGCAACAAGGACTACCTCCTAGCAATTTACAACTCACGTCTCACAGAACAAGATTTAAATATTGACAAGGCACACTGAAATATAACGGTGATGCATGGTGCAGTATCGTGTCCTAGGATGTCATGTCGCAGCATCTCCATAGGTAACGCCATCACATCTATTCTCTACGTCTGTGTCTGGGACACAGATTTATCCAACCTCACTCTGATATTATTGAAACTTTCACCCAGTCAGTTATTGGTGGTGCCAACAGGGCCACCATCATATGTCTGCATTCCTAATATAGTTTCCTCTTGGGAAAAACATTCAGCCACCGACATGTTGACACACATGTACCAAGTACCCACAGACACATCGGCTTATGGGGGATAGACCTACAGTAAATCTGTCAGAGGGACAGAGAGGATTTTTCAGCTCACAACCCAGCGCCAAAAGTACACAGTCTGGGAAATAATAAACTCTATAGTGATAGACTTGTAACGCTCTATAGATGTGCTGGTGAGGTGAGGAAGAAGCCCCGCCGCTGTAATGGCACGCTTCTGTCCCGCTCAGAAACAAATAATTAATTACGCTGGCGGGGTAAGGACAGTGCCCAGGCACTAATGTCCACTTTTGCCAGCCTTTTGTGAGGAATTTATGCTGCCCACGGTGCCCCCCCCCACCCACCCACATGCCCTGCACCCTGCAGTGCCTGTGTTTGTGTGGAAGCATGGCGCACAGCATTCCGCTCGCTGCGTGGTACCTCAGAATGCCGTCACTGGAGAAGAAGTCTTCTGTTCTTCTGCTACTCGCCTGTCTTCTGACTTCTGGCTCTGTAAGGGGGTGATGGCAGGCTACGGGAGTGGGCATCTAGGCGTACCCAGCGATCAGCACCCTCAGGAGCTAATGGTGTCCTGTCAGGTAGAAGCAGAGCCATTGAACTCACTAGAAGTTGGTCATACTTCTCTCCCCTAAGTTCCACGAAGCAGGGAGACTGTTGCCAGCAGCCTCCCTGAAAATAAGAAAAACTAACATGTCTTTTCAGAGAAACTCAGTAGAGCTCCCCTGTAGTGCATCCAGTCTCACTGGGCACAATTCTAAAACTGGAGTCTGGAGGAGGGGCATAGAGGGAGGAGACAGTTCACACCCTTTGAAAGTCTTAAAGTGCCCATGTCTCCTGCGGATCCCGTCTATACCCCATGGTTCTTAATGTGATCCCAGCATCCTCTAGGACGTATGAGAAAACAAATAACGCACACACGAGGAGGAGAGAACAAAGGAAGCTATAAGGAGGGGAGGGGAGGGGAGGGGGGGGGGGGAGGTAAGGTAGTAAAGGGATATTGGATAAACTACAACCTTATACATATTCATTAATGTACCAGTAGTTAGAAGTAGAAGAGCTCTAACAGAAACCACAAAGCTTATCTAAAGCCACACCACACTGGATATGCCCAATCTCATTTGATCTTTGAAGCAAAGCAGTATTGGACTTTGTTACTACCAAGCAGTCTCCCATCCATGTATTATCAGATTCTTTAGGTGTTTTTAAACTATCAACACCCTTTTCTTGGTACTGTACATTTAATTTTTACACATATTCTTTTATGTACCAGAAGTTAGAAGTAGAAGAGCTCTAACAGAAACCACGAGCTCATCTACAGCCACAGCACACTGGATTTGCCCAATCTCTCCTGATCATGGAAGCTGAGCAGTGTTGGTCCTGGTTTTAGTACTTGGATGGGAGACCACCAGGAAATACCAGGAGTTGTGTGTATTTTTACAATACCAACACCGTTCTCTTGATGCATTCCATTTTGAAACATTGGGGCAGATCTATTAAGCCTGGTGAACTGATAAAGTGCAAGGTGATAAAGTACCAGCCAGTCAGCTCCTAACTGTCATTTTTCAAACCCAGCCTGTGACATGGCAATTAGGAGCTGATTGGCTGGTACTTTATCACCATGCAAATTATCATTTCACCAGGTTTAATAAATCGTCCGCTTATTCATTTATGTACGAGTAGTTAGAAGTAGAAGAACTCTAACAGAAACCACTAAGCTCATCTACAGCCACACCACACTGTATATGCCCAATATCACCTGATCTTAGGCCTGGTTTGTTCTTGGATGTGAGACCACCTGGGAATACCAGGTGCTGTAGGTAGTTTTATACTACCAACACCGTTCTCTTGATGCATTCTATTTTGAAACTTATTCATTGATGTAGAAGTTAGAAACAGCAAAAATCATCTACAGCCGCATCACACTGGATATGTCCAATCCAGTGGCGTAACTAGAAATTTTTCTCCCCCAAGCCAAGAAATTCTTCGGCGCCCCCCCCCCCCCTTCATGCTCCATAATTGGGAGCAAGAAAGGGATAAATATGCGCGCGCCTAAGGCGCGCGCGTCAAAAAAGGGGCGTGGTTTTGTTGGAGTGGGCGTGGTTTCACATAAAGGGGCGTGGCATTGCAGGAAAAGACTACCTTATACCCCAGTTTTGCAACCTGCACGCCCATACGTTGGCCACCACAGGAAAGAAAAATAATCCTGATTCATGCCCCTTACATTATTTGTCATTTTTCCTCCTTATAGTAATGCCCAGTATACATTATGCCACATACTGCAATGGCCCTTAGACATTATGCCGCACACAATAATGCACGACACAATATGCACACACTGTAATGCCCCCGACACATTATGCCACACACCGTAATGTCTGTGACACATTATGCCACACACCGTAATGCCTGTGACACATTATGACAGGAATCGCAATGCCCGTTATACATTATGCTACACACTGCAATGCCCCTGATACATTATAGCACATACAATGTCTGTGACACATTATGACACACACCGCAATGTCCGTGATACATTATGCCACACACTGCAATGCCCGATACATTATAGCACATACAATGCCTGTGACACATTATGCCACACACTGCAATGACCTTGAGACATTAGACCACAATGCCCGTGATATAGTATACCATACACCGTAATGCCTGTGACACATACCGCAATGCCCTGCCCGTTATACCCTATGCCACACATCGCAATGCCCGTTATGTATTATGCCACACTGCAATGACCCTGAGACATTATACCACATACCACAATGCCCGTGATATAGTATACCACACACCGTAATGCCTGACACATTATGACACACACCGCAATGTCCGTGATACATTATGCCACACACTGCAATGACCCTGAGACATTATACCACATATCACAATGCCCGCGATATAGTATACCATACACCGTAATGCCTGCGACACATTATGACACACACCGCAATGTCCGTGATACATTATGCCACACACCGTAATGCCCATTACACATTAAGTCCTACAGTAAGGCTTCTAATTACTTTTCAATTACCTGCTCGTTGTCAGGGGTTTCATGCACTGGGTGTCATGCTCGTTGCCAGGGGTTTCATGCTCTTGGTTCCATGCACGGTGCCAGGGGTTTTCATGCTCAGGGTGTCATGCTCGTTGCCAGGGGTTTCATGCACTGGGTGTCATGCTCGTTGCCAGGTGTTTCATGCACTGGGTGTCATGCTCGTTGCCAGATGTTTCATGCACTGGGTGTCATGCTCGTTGCTAGGAGGTAGTCCTTGTTGCTAGGGCTGTGCTCCCAGTGCCACATATGTCCCCAGTGCCAGATATTCCCCCACGGTGCCAGGTACTTACATGCCGCAGTGCCAAATATAGTCGTCCCCCCCATGTGCCAGGTACACATATGCCCCCAGTGCCAGATATTCCCCCCCAGTGCCATATATGCCCCCAGTGCCAGATATTCCCCCCAGTGCCATATATGCCCCCCGTGCCATATATGCCCCCAGTGCCAGATCCCCCCCCAGTGCCATATATGCCCCCAGTGCCAGATATTCCCCCCCAGTGCCAGATATGCCCCAGTGCCAGATATCCCCCCCAGTGCCAGATATGCCCCCAGTGCCAGATATTCCCCCCAGTGCCAGAAATGCCCCAGTGCCAGATATTCCTCCCTCCCCCCCCGTGCCATATATGCCCCCAGTGCCAGATATTTACCCCCCCCCCGCCGTCGCTTTTTGGAGGGACACGGAGGGCACAGCTCGTCTCTCCTGTGTCCCTCCTGCTGCATCATCTCCGGCGGCCGCGGGTCTAATAGGGGGAAGTGCCGGTTCGTGAGCCAATTAGAGCTCACGGACGGCACTTCCCCCTATTAGACCCGCGGCCGCCGGAGATGATGCAGCAGGAGGGACACAGGGAGGCGCGCTGTGTGCCCTCCGTGTCCCTCCAAAAAGCGGCGGAGGGAAGGAGACTGCAGACTGACATGCGGACGCTCGTCCGCATGTCAGTCTGCTGTAAATCAGTGGCGCCCCCGCAGCCCCTCGCCCCCAAGCCACCGCGAGGACTGCGGGGGCAGTAGTTACGCCACTGGTCCAATCTCATCTGATGATGGAAGCTAAGCAGTGTTGTGCCTGGTTTGTTTTTGGATTTCAAGTCCTGCCTTCTGGTTTGGCCACGGCACCTCGGATATTCACCAAGGTCATGGCCGTGATGACGACCCTTCACCATCAGAGAATCAGGATCCTGCCAAATCTGGACGACTTGCTGATCCTGGTGAACTCCCAAGAGGTTCTCCACAGTTATCTGGAACTGGCGGTCCAATTCCTAAAAGTCCACGGGTGGCTCATCAACTGAAAAAAGTCCTCGCTGGTCCCTGCTCGGAACATTGTGCACCTAGGGGCACTGCTGGACACACACAGCCAACAATTGTTTCTGTCTCCAGAGAAAGTCCTGAAAATTCAGGACAGTATCGTCCTCTCTCGCCCAAGAGTGTTGATACACACAGCGATGCAAGTACTAGACCTCATGGTGTCGGCTTTCGATATGGTAGAGTACGCTCAATTTCATTACCGCCCTCTGCAGAGGTTAATCCTCTCCAAGTGGGACGGCCTGCCTCATCGGATGATGTCTCAAATGATCTCCTTGACTCCGGAGGTTCGTCTGACACTGAGCTGGTGGCTACAGGACCAACAGTTGAGCAGGGGCCATCCCTTCTGGATCTCCAACTGTGTCCTCCTGACAATGGATGCCAGTCTTTTGGGCTGGGCCATGGTGTTGGAGCAACACTTTCTCCAGGGTCGGTGGACCAGGGAGGAATCTCTCCTCCTGATATAAATTCTGGAATTGCAGGCAGTGTTCAATTAATTGACACTGGCCCTGCCTCTAGTACAGAACAGGCCTGTTCAAGTACAATCTGACAACGCCACCACGGTAGTGTACACAAATCATCAAGGCGGCACTCGAAACTGCATGGCAAAGCTGGAAGTATCAAAAATCCTCCGTTGGGTAGAAAGTCATCTGACAGCAATATCGGCAGTGTTCATTCCCGGAGTCCTCAACTAGGAAGCGGATTTCCTCAGTCGTCAGGACGTTCACGCTGGAGAGTGGAGAGGCCGCAGCAGAAATGTCTGCACTGGTGTCAGTAGGTGACTGAGGCAGGGATGACTGGGAGATAGTGGGTGACTGAAGCATGTATGAGTGGGAGATAGTGGGTGACTGAGGCCGGGGTGACTGGGAGATAGTGGGTGACAGGGAGATAGTGGGTTACTGAGGGAGGGGTGATAGGAAGGAGTTGGGTAAGTATGGGAAGAAAGTGGGTGACAGGTATAATAAATGACTAAGGCAGGGGTGATAGGGAGATAGTGGATGACTGTGGCAGGGGTGACAGGGACAGTAAGAGACTGAGGCAGGGGTGACAGGGATAGTGGCTGACTGAGGCAGGGGTGACTGGGAGATAGTGGGTGACTGAGGCAGGGTTGACAGGGATAGTGGGTGACTGAAGCAGGGGTGATAGGGTGACAGTGGGTGACTAAAGCAGGGGTGACTGGTATAGTGGGTGACTGAGGCAGGGATCGCAGATATAGTGGTTGACTGAGGCAGCGGTGACTGGGAGATAGTGGGTAACTGAGGCAGGGGTGACAGGGAAAGTGTGTGACTCAGGCAGGGGTGATAGGGAGATAGTGGGCTGCATATCTCTGCCTCACTGCAGCAGCACATTCCTGCTTCAATGACAGCAGCACATCCCTACCTCACTTATAGCAGCACATCTCTGCCTCGCTGACAGCAGCACATCCCTGCCTCGCTGACAGCAGCACATCCCTGCCTCGCTGACAGCAGCACATCCCAGCTTCACTGACAGCAGCACATCCCTGCTTCGCTGACAGCAGCACATCCCTGCTTCGCTGACAGCAGCACATCCCTGCCTCGCTGACAGCAGCACATCCCTGTCTCGCTGACAGCAGCACAGCACTGCTTCGCTGACAGCAGCACATCACTGCTTCACTACCAGCAGCACATCCCTGCCTCACTGGCAGCAGCACATCCCTGCCTTACTGACAGCTGTATATAGGGCCTAATTCAGACCTGATCCCTGCTGTGCATATTCACACAACAGGAGATCAGGTCTGAAGTGCGTGTGTGCTGGTGCCGCAGTGCACCGGCACATGCCAGAGATGCGATCAGCATCTCTGCCCAGTGAGCGCCTCTGCCTGATTGACAGGCAGAGGCGGTCACTGGGCAGGAGGAGTCGGGCCAGCGGCGTTGTGCCGCCATTTTGGGGGCACAGTCAGGACAACGCAGACATGACCGGACCGTATGGGGGCGGGCCGTGACGGCTGCGTGACCCGGACAGCAACGGGCCTTATTTACTAAAATCTCAGATAAATTTTATGGCATTTATGTGCAGTCTAGTTTGCACAGTTGATAGAGTGTTGATCTTGCACTATCAATGTAAGCCTCACATAGGTTTGATACACATGTAAGTTTGTTTTTATTTTACTACATTGTGGTTTGTGGCTCTATACCATGTAATGCATGTCTTTTAACAGTAGTCAAGTCTTCCAATGTGCTTGTTAGTGAAACCCAATAGATAGCTTTATTTTATTTTGTTTCTTCAAATATTGAATGCATATGTCTTATAACTTTTTTTTTTTTTCAATATACAGGTTGAGTATCTGTATATACATTTTTATTATAAGATTTTCAATGACACAAGTACATCCAAGTTGCAGATTATGGATTGTGAAGGACAAATCAACCATATAAACAATTTAAGCAATTTAAATTGCATGCAGGTAGTAGAATATCAAACTCCTTGGATGAGAGTTGGTCGTAATAAACTAGGATAGAAAAGAATAAAGTAGAAAATAAGATTTTAAACCTACCGGTAAATCTTTTTCTCGTAGTCCGTAGAGGATGCTGGGGACTCCGTAAGGACCATGGGGATAGACGGGCTCCACAGGAGACATGGGCACTTTAAGAAAGACTTTAGTTCTGGGTGTGCACTGGCTCCTCCCTCTATGCCACAGTTAGAGAAACTGTGCCCAGAGGAGACGGACAGTATGAGGAAAGGATTTTGTTAATCCAGGGCAAGATTCATACCAGCCACACCAATCACACCGTATAACTTGTGATAAACTACCCAGTTATCAGTATGAAAAAACAACATAGCATCAGTGCAGGACCGATGCAACTATAACATAACCCTTATTGAAGCAATAACTATATACAAGTATTGCAGAAGTAGTCCGCACTTGGGACGGGCGCCCAGCATCATCTACGGACTACGAGAAAAAGATTTACCAGTAGGTTTAAAATCTTATTTTCTCTAACGTCCTAGAGGATGCTGGGGACTCCGTAAGGACCATGGGGATTATACCAATGCTCCAAAACGGGCGGGAGAGTGCGGATGACTCTGCAGCACCGATTGAGCAAACATGAGTTCCTCCTCAGCCAGGGTATCAAACTTATAGTATTTTGCAAAGGTGTGTGAACCCGACCAAGTAGCAGCTTGACACAGCTGTAGTGCCAAGACCCCTCGGGCAGCCGCCCAAGAAGAGCCCACTTTCCTCGTGGAATGGGCCTTGACCGATTTCAGTAACTGCAATCCAGCCATAGAATGCGCTTGCTGAATCGTGTTACAAATCCGGCGAGCAATAGCCTGCTTTGAAGCAGGGGCACCAATCTTGTTGGTTGCATACAGGACAAACAGCGCTTCAGTTTTCCTGACTCTAGCCGTCCTGGCCACGTAAATTTTCAAAGCCCTAACCACATCAAGTAACTCGGAATCCTCCAAGTCACGCGTAGCCACAGGCACCACAATAGGTTGGTTCATATGAAAAGATGAGACCACTTTTGGTAGGAATTGAGGACGGGTCTGCAATTCCGCTCTATCCACATGGAATACCAAATATGGGCTTTTATGTGACAAAGCCGCTAATTCCGACACTCGCCTAGCCGAAGCCAAGGCTAATAACATGACCACCTTCCATGTGAGATATTTTAACTCCACTGTTTTAAGTGGTTCAAACCAGTGTAATTTTAGAAAACTTAACACCACGTTAAGGTCCCAAGGTGCCACCGGAGGCACAAAAGGAGGCTGAATATGCAGCACTCCTTTTACAAAAGTCTGAACTTCTGGAAGAGAAGCCAATTCTTTTTGAAAGAAAATGGATAAGGCTGAAATCTGGACCTTAATAGAGCCTAATTTTAGGCCCAAATTCACTCCAGTTTGTAGGAAGTGAAGGAAACGGCCCAGATGGAATTCTTCCGTAGGAGCATTCCTGGCCTCACACCAAGAAACATAATTTCGCCATATACGGTGTAATGTTTTAACGTTACATCCTTCCTAGCCTTTATCAGCGTAGGGATGACCTCAACCGGAATGCTAGGATCCGGCATTCAACCGCCATGCCGTCAAATGCAGCTGCGGTAAGTCTTGGAACAGACAGGGCCCCTGATGCAACAGGTCCTGTCTTAGAGGGAGAGGCCACAGATCTTCTGTGAGCATTTCCTGCAGATCCGGATACCAGGTCCTCCGTGGCCAATCTGGAACAATGAGGATTGTTCTCACTCCTCTTTGTCTTATTATCCTCAACACCTTGGGTATGAGAGGAAGAGGAGGAAATACATAGACCGACCGGAACACCCACGGTGTCACTAGGGCGTCTACAGCTACTGCCTGAGGGTCTCTTGACCTTGCGCAATACCTCTGTAGCTTTTTGTTGAGCCAGGACGGCATCATGTCTATCTGTGGCAGTTCCCACCGACTTGTAATCTGTGCAAAGACTTCCTGATGAAGTCCCCACTCTCCCGGATGTAGGTCGTGTCTGCTGAGGATGTCTGCTTCCCAGTTGTCCACTCCCGGAATGAACACTGCTGACAGTGCGCTTGCGTGATTCTCCACCCAGCGAAGAATTCTGGTGGCTTGTGCCATCGCCACTCTGCTTCTTGTGCCGCCTTGGCGGTTTACATGAGCCACTGCGGTGACGTTGTCTGACTGGATCAGAACCGGTTGGTCGCAAAGTAAGGTCTCCGCTTGACGTAGGGCATTGTATATGGCCCTTAGTTCCAGGATGTTGATGTGAAGACAAGTCTCTTGACTTGACCAAAGACCTTGGAAATTTCTTCCCTGTGTGACTGCTCCCCAACCTTGGAGGCTTGCGTCTGTGGTCACCAGGATCCAGCCCTGAATGCTGAATCTGCGTCCCTCGAGAAGGTGAGCACTCTGCAGCCACCACAAGAGTGATACCCTGACCCTGGGGGACAGGGTGATCAACCAATGCATCTGTAAATGTGACCCGGACCACTTGTCCAGTAGGTCCCATTGGAAAGTCCTCGCATGGAACCTGCCGAATGGAATGGCCTCGTATGATGCCACCATCTTTCCCAGGACTCGAGTGCAGTGATGCACTGACACAAGTTTTGGTTTCAATAGGTTCCTGACAAGAGTCATGAGTTCCTGGGCCTTTTCTATCAGGAGATAAACCCTCTTCTGGTCTGTGTCCAGAATCATGCCCAAGAAAGACAGACGAGTAGTAGGAATCAACTGCGACTTCGGGATATTGAGAATCCAGCCGTGTTGCTGTAACACTTTCAGTGAAAGTGATACGCTGTTCAGCAACTGCTCTCTTGATCTCGCTTTTATGAGATCGCCCAAGTACGGGATAATTGTGACACCTTGCTTGCACAGGAGCACCATCATTTCCGCCATTACCTTGGTGAAAATTCTCAGGGCCATGGAGAGACCAAACAGCAACGTCTGAAATTGGCAATGACAGTCCTGTACCGCAAATCTGAGTTACGCCTGATGAGGTGGATAAATGGGGACATGAAGGTATGCATCCTGTACACAAATGCGGACAACAGGTGTCAAGCCGTGTGTTGCCTTTGTCAAGCTGTAATAAGTAGGGATAAGGACGTTAACCACCTCGGAACATCCTCCCTTATACGTCACCTGCAGCGCATTCATCATAAGTCAGTGACAAGTTCAAAAACTTTGGATGACAGCGGAAGCAGTCCACTAACCACTAAATCCCTTCCTCTTGTAACCAAGCTCCTGCAAACCACACCACCAACTCCCTCAGTGTCAATTTCCTCCTTAGACAGGAGAGCCAATAGTCCTGCAGGCCATGTCACTGGCAAGTCTGACGAGTCCTCTCCTGCCTGGGATTCCTCCGATGCATCCTTGAGTGTAACGCCTACTGCTGCTGGCGCTGCTGTTGTTGCTGCTGGGAGTCGATCGTCATCCCAGAGGGGAAGTCGGAAGACCACTTGTACTTCTTCCAGTAAGCAATTGACTGTCCAACAGTCCTTTGCGAGGAAGATGAAATATCACAGCAGTCATCCTGCTGCAAAGTGGATAACTCAGGTCTGGGTGGTGAGAAACGTGGTTCCGGTATCCATCGTTAATTTAGAGGCAACTAGAGACTTGATTGAGGTACTGTGTCCCCGGTACCAAATACCCTCTAGGTTCCATTTCTCTAGGCAGGCGATACCGAAAATGTACACAGACCTCAGAAAAAGAGTCACCAGTGTCCTAAAAAATGCAGTTGTACCCAATGTCCACTTGTCTGTGGTTAAGTGGAGCAGGGCAGACTCAGGACTATATGACTGTGACAGCCCACTGGGTAGATGTATTGCCTCCCGCAGCAAGAACAGCAGCGGCGGCACCAGTAGCAGCATCTCGCAATTGCCAACTCGTTCCTAGGCAGGCTACGCTTTGTATCACCGCTTTCCATAAGAGGCACACAGCTGACAACCACTTACGGAAACTGAGGAACATCATCGCAGAATGGCTTACCCCAATTGAACTCTCCTGGGGATTTGTGACATCGGACAACGCCACCAATATTGTGCGTGCATTACATCTGGGCAAATTCCAGCACGTCCCATGTTTTGCACATACATTGAACTTGGTGGTGCAGAATTATTTAAAAAACGACAGGGGCGTGCAAGAGATGCTGTCGGTGGCCCGAAGAATTGCGGGCCACTTTATGCCTTCAGCCACCGCATGCCGAAGACTGGAGCACCACCAAACATTCCTGAACCTGCCCTGCCATCATCTGAAGCAAGAGGTGGTAGCGAGGTGGAATTCAACCCTCTATATGCTTCAGAGGATGGAGGAGCAGCAAAAGGCCATTCAAGCCTATACATCTGCCCACGATATAGGCAAAGGAGGGGGAATGCACCTGACTCAAGCGCAGTGGAGAATGATTTCAACGTTGTGCAAGGTTCTGCAACCCTTTGAACTTTCCACACGTGAAGTCAGTTCAGACACTGCCAGCCTGAGTCAGGTCATTCCCCTCATCAGGCTTTTGCAGAAGAAGCTGGAGACATTGAAGGAGGAGCTAAAACAGAGCGATTCAACTAGGCATGTGGGACTTGTGGATGGAGACCTTAATTTGCTTAACCAGGATTCAATCTGTTGAAATCAGAGCACTACATTTTGGCCGCCGTGCTCGATCCTAGATTTAAAACCTACATTGTATCTCTCTTTCCGGCAGACACAAGTCTGCAGAGGTTCAAAGACCTGCTGGTGAGAAAATTGTCAAGTCAAGCGGAACGTGACCCGTCAACAGCTCCTCCTTCACATTCTCCCGCAACTGGGGGTGCGAGGAAAAGGCTAAGAATTCCGAGCCCACCCGTTGGCGGTGATGCAGGACAGTCTGGAGTGAGTGCTGACATCTGGTCCAGACTGAAGGACCTGGCAACGATTACTGACATGTCGTCTACTGTCACTGCATATGATTCTGTCACCTTTGAAAGAATGGTGGAGAAAAAGAGGCAATTTGGAGGCCCTTGCACAAACTGGCTTTATTCTACCTAAGTTGCCCTCCCTCCAGTGTGTACTCCGAAAGAGTGTTTAGTGCGGCCGCTCACCTTGTCAGCAATCGGCGTACAAGGTTACTTCCAGAAAATGTGGAGAAGATGATGATCATCAAAATTAATTATAATCAATTCCTTCGTGGAGACATTCACCAGCAATTGCCTCCAGAAAGTACACAGGGATCTGAGATGGTGGATTCCAGTGGGGACGAATTAATAATCTGTGAGGAGGGGGATGTACACAGTGAAAGGGGTGAGGAATCGGAGGATGATGAGGTGGACATCTTGCCTCTGTAGAGCCAGTTTGTGCAAGGAGAGATTGATTGATTCTTTTTTGGTGGGGGCCCAAACCAACCAGTCATTTCAGTTAGTCGTGTGGCAGACCCTGTCGCTGAAATGATGGGTTCGTCAATGTTTTTCTTTTCAATCTAAACCCCTGCAGTTTTCTGTAAGCATCTGCTTCGCAATGATGATCAACAAGTCACAAGGGAAAACACTCAGGGCTGGAGGCGTAGATCTTAGGACCAGCTGCTACAAGCATGGCAGAGGTGTCACTATCACTGGTGACACCCAGAGAGGCGGCGAGGGAGATTGTAATGCAGTGCGCGCAGATAAGCAGCGCAATGGTAAAAAGGAGGCATGGTCTCATAGGTAGGGGCGTGACCTGAATCACCATTTTGTTGCTGCGGGTATCCCGGGGGTTGGGGGCTGTACCCGGGGACTAGTGTGTGGGTGGTGCTGGCTCCTGCACAGTGACAGAAACTGGGTGTTGCACGTAATGTCACAGTAAAACACCCATATTCTGTCACTGAAGAAGAGCCGGCACTTTGGTGTCACCCCACTTGGCGGGTGACACTCGGGTGTGTGCCGCAACCCCGTTGTGATGCCACTGACCGATGGGAAGCTTTACGTGGCTTACCCATGTGTTAGTAGCCCCAAGCATCTTTTGTGTTAGTCCCTGAAGAAAAACTTCAAATATTGTTTACAATTTTGTAATCAATGGCCTAATTCAGTAAGGATTGCAAATTCTGCTAAGTAACAGAATTTGCAATCCTTTGGTTCGCATGCTGGGGCCACCCATCACAGGGCATGGCCACCCAGCATGCCGCCTCCCTTCTTGACCACGCTGAAATTGCAGTCTCAGTGCAGTTCAGCGTGATCATAAAAAATGGGTTAGCCTCCTGTTGGTGCAGACTGTACGTGTGCGCAGGAAGCCGCCACCATTTTTGTGATCGCAACGGCTGCATGTGATGTCATGCAGCCGCTCTGACCACGCCTCCTGTTTCTCCGTTGAAGCCCTGCCCCCGCACCGCTCCATCTCCGACTTTGAAATGGAGTGTTGCTGACCCCCCCCCCCCCCCCCGCACCGATTGACAGTCACAGAAAATGCAGGCGCATGCGTATGCTCTTAGCAATTTTTGCAGTTGGATTGCTTATTGTGATTGCAATCCAACCTGAATCAGGCTCTATTACCTATCACAATGCACTGCAGGTAGTACAAAATGGGGTTAATATAGGAGAAAACCCCCCAGAGCTGTGCTCCTTAACTGTCCCTGGTGGCTAGTGGAGCGGCTGCCAAGTAATCAGTGTCCACGCCAGTGCGCACACGGCCCGCCCCCTACAGCCATGCTGGATCACGGTATAGTGTGGGCACAGAAGCCCCTTACCTCCCTTTCATCAGCGGCCTCGTGATCCCGGAGGGCGGTGTGTGTGTGACTGACCTTAGGAAGAAACCGGAGCCTCCGCTGCAGTGACCCAGCAACCAGGGCACGGGAGTATACTGCGCCGCTGGGAGTGATGGAGCTGCAGTAAAGATGTCTATTAGACCTAGCCTGCTGCAGCCCTTGTACATTCTTATAAAAAAAGTTCTTCTTTTCTTGTCAAAATTAATAGCTAAGTATAGGCTGCCTGAGGCAGCCCCCTGTTAAGTGTCCTGCTACTGAAGGCACCAACTACAAACTGAGCTCCCTGTTCATGGAAGCGAGGTTATAGAGCAGGGGGCGCTGAGCATCTTGGGAACAGTCAAAAGCTTTGAGCCTGTTGGTGCCTCAGATCAAGATCCTAAGATCCTACTCTACACCACAATGTGAATCCTTGTGGAGTCCAGTGTACCCCACAGAAGAAATGAATGTGTCACACCCATTGGCAGCAACATTAGAATAGCTGCTGATGGGCACAATTGAGAAAGGAAGGGGGGAAAACATTTGAATCCAGCACATATATGTAATTTGAATATGTAATTTGTACCTTCCTACTTTAAAATGTAATGGATGAACCTCACCCTGTGAGAACTATCTTCATGTGTGACTCAGGCAGGGGTGATAGGGAGATAGTGGGCAGCAGATCACTGCCTCGCTGACAGCAGCACATCCCTGCTTCACTGACAGCAGCACATCCCTGCCTCATTGACAGCAGCACATACCTGCCTCACTTATAGCAGCACATCCCTGCCTCACTGGCAGCAGCAGATCACTGCATCACTGACAGCAGCACATCCCTGCCTCACTGGCAGCAGCAGATCCCTGCCTTACTGACAGCTGTATATAGGGCCTAATTCAGACCTGATCTCTGCTGTGCATATTCACACAACAGGAGATCAGGTCTGAAGTGTGTGTGTGTGTGCTGGTGCCGCAGTGCACCGGCACATGCCAGAGATGCGATCAGCATCTCTGCCCAGTGAGCGCCTCTGCCAACACATACTTATCTTGCATATGAGATCTCTTGATCATGAAGATAGTTCTCACAGGGTGAGGTTCATCCATTACATTTTAAAGTAGGAAGGTACAAATTACATATTCAAATTACATATATGTGCTGGATTCAAATGTTTTCCCCCCTTCCTTTCTCAATTGTGCCCATCAGCAGCTATTCTAATGTTGCTGCCAATGGGTGTGACACATTCATTTCTTCTGTGGGGTACACTGGACTCCACAAGGATTCACATTGGGGTGTAGAGTAGGATCTTGATCTGAGGCACCAACAGGCTCAAAGCTTTTGACTGTTCCCAAGATGCTCAGCGCCCCCTGCTCTATAACCTCGCTTCCATGAACAGGGAGCTCAGTTTGTAGTTGGTGCCTTCAGTAGCAGGACACTTAACAGGGGGCTGCCTCAGGCAGCCTATACTTAGCTATTAATTTTGACAAGAAAAGAAGAACTTTTTTTATAAGAATGTACAAGGGCTGCAGCAGGCTAGGTCTAATAGACATCTTTACTGCAGCTCCATCACTCCCAGCGGCGCAGTATACTCCCGTGCCCTGGTTGCTGGGTCACTGCAGCGGAGGCTCCGGTTTCTTCCTAAGGTCAGTCACACACACACCGCCCTCCGGGATCACGAGGCCGCTGATGAAAGGGAGGTAAGGGGCTTCTGTGCCCACACTATACCGTGATCCAGCGTGGCAGTAGGGGGCGGGCCGTGTGCGCACTGGCGTGGACACTGATTACTGGGCAGCCTCTCCACTAGCCAACAGGGACAGTTAAGGAGCACAGCTCTGGGGGTTTTTCTCCTATATTAACCCCATTTTGTACTACCTGCAGTGCATTGTGATAGGTAATAGAGCCTGATTCAGGTTGGATTGCAATCACAATAAGCAATCCAACTGCTAAAATTGCTAAGAGCATACGCATGCGCCTGCATTTTCTGTGACTGTCAATCGGTGCGGGGGGGGTCAGCAACACTCCATTTCAAAGTCGGAGATGGAGCGGTGCGGGGGCAGGGCTTCAACGGAGAAACAGGAGGCGTGGTCAGAGCGGCTGCATGACATCACATGCAGCCGTTGCGATCACAAAAATGGTGGCGGCTTCCTGCGCACACGTACAGTCTGCACCAACAGGAGGCTAACCCATTTTTTATGATCACGCTGAACTGCACTGAGACTGCAATTTCAGCGTGGTCAAGAAGGGAGGCGGCATGCTGGGTGGCCATGCCCTGTGATGGGTGGCCCCAGCATGCGAACCAAAGGATTGCAAATTCTGTTACTTAGCAGAATTTGCAATCCTTACTGAATTAGGCCATTGATTACAAAATTGTAAACAATATTTGAAGTTTTTCTTCAGGGACTAACACAAAAGATGCTTGGGGCTACTAACACATGGGTAAGCCACGTAAAGCTTCCCATGGGTCAGTGGCATCACAACGGGGTTGCGGCACACACCCGAGTGTCACCCGCCAAGTGGGGTGATACCAAAGTGCCGGCTCTTCTTCAGTGACAGAATATGGGTGTTTCACTGTGACATTACGTGCAACACCCAGTTTCTGTCACTGTGTAGGAGCCAGCACCACTCACACACTAGTCCCCGGGTACAGCCCCCAACCCCCGGGATACCCGCAGCAACAAAATGGTGATTCAGGAAACGCCCCTACCTATGAGACCATGCCTCCTTTTTACCATTGCGCTGCTTATCTGCGCGCACTGCATTACAATCTCCCTCGCCGCCTCTCTGGGTGTCATCAGTGATAGTGACACCTCTGCCATGCTTGTAGCAGCTGGTTCTAAGATCTACGCCTCCAGCCCTGAGTGTTTTCCCTTGTGACTTGTTGATCATCATAGCGAAGCAGATGCTTACAGAAAACTGCAGGGGCTTAGATTGAAAAGAAAAACATTGACGAACCCATCATTTCAGCGACAGGGTCTGCCACACGACTGACTGAAATGACTGGTTGGTTTGGGCCCCCACCAAAAAAAAATCAATCAATCTCTCCTTGCACAAACTGGCTCTACAGAGGCAAGATGTCCACCTCATCATCCTCCGATTCCTCACCCCTTTCACTGTGTACATCCCCCTCCTCACAGATTATTAATTCGTCCCCACTGGAATCCACCATCTCAGATCCCTGTTTACTTTCTGGAGGCAATTGCTGGTGAATGTCTCCACGGAGGAATTGATTATAATTAATTTTAATGATCATCATCTTCTCCACATTTTCTGGAAGTAACCTTGTACGCCGATTGCTGACAAGGTGAGCGGCCGCACTAAACACTCTTTCGGAGTACACACTGGAGGGAGGGCAATTTAGGTAGAATAAAGCCAGTTTGTGCAAGGGCCTCCAAATTGCCTCTTTTTCTCCACCATTCTTTCAAAGGTGACAGAATCATATGCAGTGACAGTAGACGACATGTCAGTAATCGTTGCCAGGTCCTTCAGTCTGGACCAGATGTCAGCACTCACTCCAGACTGCCCTGCATCACCGCCAGCGGGTGGGCTCGGAATTCTTAGCCTTTTCCTCGCACCCCCAGTTGCGGGAGAATGTGAAGGAGGAGCTGTTGACGGGTCACGTTCCGCTTGACTTGACAATTTTCTCACCAGCAGGTCTTTGAACCTCTGCAGACTTGTGTCTGCCGGAAAGAGAGATACAATGTAGGTTTTAAATCTAGGATCGAGCACGGCGGCCAAAATGTAGTGCTCTGATTTCAACAGATTGAATCCTGGTTAAGCAAATTAAGTGCTCCATCCACAAGTCCCACATGCCTAGTTGAATCGCTCTGTTTTAGCTCCTCCTTCAATGTCTCCAGCTTCTTCTGCAAAAGCCTGATGAGGGGAATGACCTGACTCAGGCTGGCAGTGTCTGAACTGACTTCACGTGTGGAAAGTTCAAAGGGTTGCAGAACCTTGCACAATGTTGAAATCATTCTCCACTGCGCTTGAGTCAGGTGCATTCCCCCTCCTTTGCCTATATCGTGGGCAGATGTATAGGCTTGAATGGCCTTTTGCTGCTCCTCCATCCTCTGAAGCATATAGAGGGTTGAATTCAACCTCGTTACCACCTCTTGCTTCAGATGATGGCAGGGCAGGTTCAGGAATGTTTGGTGGTGCTCCAGTCTTCGGCATGCGGTGGCTGAAGGCAGAAAGTGGCCCGCAATTCTTCGGGCCACCGACAGCATCTCTTGCACGCCCCTGTCGTTTTTTAAATAATTCTGCACCACCAAGTTCAATGTATGTGCAAAACATGGGACGTGCTGGAATTTGCCCAGATGTAATGCACGCACAATATTGGTGGCGTTGTCCGATGTCACAAATCCCCAGGAGAGTTCAATTGGGGTAAGCCATTCTGCGATGATGTTCCTCAGTTTCCGTAAGAGGTTGTCAGCTGTGTGCCTCTTATGGAAAGCGGTGATACAAAGCGTAGCCTGCCTAGGAACGAGTTGGCAATTGCGAGATGCTGCTACTGGTGCCGCCGCTGCTGTTCTTGCTGCGGGAGGCAATACATCTACCCAGTGGGCTGTCACAGTCATATAGTCCTGAGTCTGCCCTGCTCCACTTAACCACAGACAAGTGGACATTGGGTACAACTGCATTTTTTAGGACACTGGTGACTCTTTTTCTGAGGTCTGTGTACATTTTCGGTATCGCCTGCCTAGAGAAATGGAACCTAGAGGGTATTTGGTACCGGGGACACAGTACCTCAATCAAGTCTCTAGTTGCCTATAAATTAACGATGGATACCGGAACCACGTTTCTCACCACCCAGACCTGAGTTATCCGCTTTGCAGCAGGATGACTGCTGTGATATTTCATCTTCCTCGCAAAGGACTGTTGGACAGTCAATTGCTTACTGGAAGAAGTACAAGTGGTCTTCCGACTTCCCCTCTGGGATGACGATCGACTCCCAGCAGCAACAACAGCAGCGCCAGCAGCAGTAGGCGTTACACTCAAGGATGCATCGGAGGAATCCCAGGCAGGAGAGGACTCGTCAGACTTGCCAGTGACATGGCCTGCAGGACTATTGGCTCTCCTGTCTAAGGAGGAAATTGACACTGAGGGAGTTGGTGGTGTGGTTTGCAGGAGCTTGGTTACAAGAGGAAGGGATTTAGTGGTTAGTGGACTGCTTCCGCTGTCATCCAAAGTTTTTGAACTTGTCACTGACTTATGATGAATGCGCTGCAGGTGACGTATAAGGGAGGATGTTCCGAGGTGGTTAACATCCTTATCCCTACTTATTACAGCTTGACAAAGGCAACACACGGCTTGACACCTGTTGTCCGCATTTGTGTACAGCATGCATACCTTCATGTCCCCATTTATCCACCTCATCAGGCGTAACTCAGATTTGCGGTACAGGACTGTCATTGCCAATTTCAGACGTTGCTGTTTGGTCTCTCCATGGCACTGAGAATTTTCACCAAGGTAATGGCGGAAATGATGGTGCTCCTGTGCAAGCAAGGTGTCACAATTATCCCGTACTTGGGCGATCTCATAAAAGCGAGATCAAGAGAGCAGTTGCTGAACAGCGTATCACTTTCACTGAAAGTGTTACAGCAACACGGCTGGATTCTCAATATCCCGAAGTCGCAGTTGATTCCTACTACTCGTCTGTCTTTCTTGGGCATGATTCTGGACACAGACCAGAAGAGGGTTTATCTCCTGATAGAAAAGGCCCAGGAACTCATGACTCTTGTCAGGAACCTATTGAAACCAAAACTTGTGACAGTGCATCACTGCACTCGAGTCCTGAGAAAGATGGTGGCATCATACGAGGCCATTCCATTCGGCAGGTTCCATGCAAGGACTTTCCAATGGGACCTACTGGACAAGTGGTCCGGGTCACATTTACAGATGCATTGGTTGATCACCCTGTCCCCCAGGGTCAGGGTATCACTCTTGTGGTGGCTGCAGAGTGCTCACCTTCTCGAGGGACGCAGATTCAGCATTCAGGGCTGGATCCTGGTGACCACAGATGCAAGCCTCCAAGGTTGGGGAGCAGTCACACAGGGAAGAAATTTCCAAGGTCTTTGGTCAAGTCAAGAGACTTGTCTTCACATCAACATCCTGGAACTAAGGGCCATATACAATGCCCTACGTCAAGCGGAGACCTTACTTTGCGACCAACCGGTTCTGATCCAGTCAGACAACGTCACCGCAGTGGCTCATGTAAACCGCCAAGGCGGCACAAGAAGCAGAGTGGCGATGGCACAAGCCACCAGAATTCTTCGCTGGGTGGAGAATCACGCAAGCGCACTGTCAGCAGTGTTCATTCCGGGAGTGGACAACTGGGAAGCAGACATCCTCAGCAGACACGACCTACATCCGGGAGAGTGGGGATTTCATCAGGAAGTCTTTGCACAGATTACAAGTCGGTGGGAACTGCCACAGATAGACATGATGCCGTCCCGGCTCAACAAAAAGCTACAGAGGTATTGCGCAAGGTCAAGAGACCCTCAGGCAGTAGCTGTAGACGCCCTAGTGACACCGTGGGTGTTCCGGTCGGTCTATGTATTTCCTCCTCTTCCTCTCATACCCAAGGTGTTGAGGATAATAAGACAAAGAGGAGTGAGAACAATCCTCATTGTTCCAGATTGGCCACGGAGGACCTGGTATCCGGATCTGCAGGAAATGCTCACAGAAGATCTGTGGCCTCTCCCTCTAAGACAGGACCTGTTGCATCAGGGGCCCTGTCTGTTCCAAGACTTACCGCGGCTGCGTTTGACGGCATGGCGGTTGAATGCCGGATCCTAGCATTCCGGTTGAGGTCATCCCTACGCTGATAAAGGCTAGGAAGGATGTAACGTTAAAACATTACACCGTATATGGCGAAATTATGTTTCTTGGTGTGAGGCCAGGAATGCTCCTACGGAAGAATTCCATCTGGGCCGTTTCCTTCACTTCCTACAAACTGGAGTGAATTTGGGCCTAAAATTAGGCTCTATTAAGGTCCAGATTTCAGCCTTATCCATTTTCTTTCAAAAAGAATTGGCTTCTCTTCCAGAAAATCAGACTTTTGTAAAAGGAGTGCTGCATATTCAGCCTCCTTTTGTGCCTCCGGTGGCACCTTGGGACCTTAACGTGGTGTTAAGTTTTCTAAAATTACACTGGTTTGAACCACTTAAAACAGTGGAGTTAAAATATCTCACATGGAAGGTGGTCATGTTATTAGCCTTGGCTTCGGCTAGGCGAGTGTCGGAATTAGCGGCTTTGTCACATAAAAGCCCATATTTGGTATTCCATGTGGATAGAGCGGAATTGCAGACCCGTCCTCAATTCCTACCAAAAGTGGTCTCATCTTTTCATATGAACCAACCTATTGTGGTGCCTGTGGCTACGCGTGACTTGGAGGATTCCGAGTTACTTGATGTGGTTAGGGCTTTGAAAATTTACGTGGCCAGGACGGCTAGAGTCAGGAAAACTGAAGCGCTGTTTGTCCTGTATGCAACCAACAAGATTGGTGCCCCTGCTTCAAAGCAGGCTATTGCTCGCCGGATTTGTAACACGATTCAGCAAGCGCATTCTATGGCTGGATTGCAGTTACTGAAATCGGTCAAGGCCCATTCCACGAGGAAAGTGGGCTCTTCTTGGGCGGCTGCCCGAGGGGTCTCGGCACTACAGCTGTGTCAAGCTGCTACTTGGTCGGGTTCACACACCTTTGCAAAATACTATAAGTTTGATACCCTAGCTGAGGAGGAACTCATGTTTGCTCAATCGGTGCTGCAGAGTCATCCGCACTCTCCCGCCCGTTTTGGAGCATTGGTATAATCCCCATGGTCCTTACGGAGTCCCCAGCATTCTCTAGGACGTTAGAGAAAATAAGATTTTAAACCTACTGGTAAATCTTTTTCTCGTAGTCCGTAGAGGATGCTGGGCGCCCGTCCCAAGTGCGGACTACTTCTGCAATACTTGTATATAGTTATTGCTTCAATAAGGGTTATGTTATAGTTGCATCGGTCCTGCACTGATGCTATGTTGTTTTTTCATACTGATAACTGGGTAGTTTATCACAAGTTATACGGTGTGATTGGTGTGGCTGGTATGAATCTTGCCCTGGATTAACAAAATCCTTTCCTCATACTGTCCGTCTCCTCTGGGCACAGTTTCTCTAACTGTGGCATAGAGGGAGGAGCCAGTGCACACCCAGAACTAAAGTCTTTCTTAAAGTGCCCATGTCTCCTGTGGAGCCCGTCTATCCCCATGGTCCTTACGGAGTCCCCAGCATCCTCTACGGACTACGAGAAAAAGATTTACCGGTAGGTTCAAAATCTTATTTTCTACTTTATTCTTTTCTATCCTAGTTTATTATGACCAACTCTCATCCAAGGAGTTTGATATTCTACTACCTGCATGCAATTTAAATTGCTTAAATTGTTTATATGGTTGATTTGTCCTTCACAATCCATAATCTGCAACTTGGATGTACTTGTGTCATTGAAAATCTTATAATAAAAATGTATATACAGATACTCAACCTGTATATTGAAAAAAAAAAAGTTATAAGACATATGCATTCAATATTTGAAGAAACAAAATAAAATAAAGCTATCTATTGGGTTTCACAAACAAGCACATTGGAAGACTTGACTACTGTTAAAAGACATGCATTACATGGTATAGAGCCACAAACCACAATGTAGTAAAATAAAACCAAACTTACATGTGTATCAAACCTATGTGAGGCTTACATTGATAGTGCAAGATCAACACTCTATCAACTGTGCAAACTAGACTGCACATAAATGCCATAAAATTTATCTGAGATTTTAGTAAATCAGGCCCGTTGCTGTCCGGGTCACGCAGCCGTCACGGCCCGCCCCCATACGGTCCGGTCATGTCTGCGTTGTCCTGACTGTGCCCCCAAAATGGCGGCACAACGCCGCTGGCCCGACTCCTCCTGCCTAGTGACCGCCTCTGCCTGTCAATCAGGCAGAGGCGCTCACTGGGCAGAGATGCTGATCGCATCTCTGGCATGTGCCGGTGCACTGCGGCACCAGCACACACGCACTTCAGACCTGATCTCCTGTTGTGTGAATATGCACAGCAGGGATCAGGTCTGAATATACAGCTGTCAGTAAGGCAGGGATGTGCTGCTGCCAGTGAGGCAGGGATGTGCTGCTGGTAGTGAAGCAGTGATGTGCTGCTGTCAGCGAAGCAGTGCTGTGCTGCTGTCAGCGAGACAGGGATGTGCTGCTGTCAGCGAGGCAGGGATGTGCTGCTGTCAGCGAAGCAGGGATGTGCTGCTGTCAGCGAAGCAGGGATGTGCTGCTGTCAGCGAGGCAGGGATGTGCTGCTGTCAGCGAGGCAGGGATGTGCTGCTGTCAGCGAGGCAGGGATGTGCTGCTGTCATTGAAGCAGGAATGTGCTGCTGCAGTGAGGCAGAGATATGCAGCCCACTATCTCCCTATCACCCCTGCCTGAGTCACACACTTTCCCTGTCACCCCTGCCTCAGTTACCCACTATCTCCCAGTCACCGCTGCCTCAGTCAACCACTATATCTGCGATCCCTGCCTCAGTCACCCACTATACCAGTCACCCCTGCTTTAGTCACCCACTGTCACCCTATCACCCCTGCTTCAGTCACCCACTATCCCTGTCAACCCTGCCTCAGTCACCCACTATCTCCCAGTCACCCCTGCCTCAGTCAGCCACTATCCCTGTCACCCCTGCCTCAGTCTCTTACTGTCCCTGTCACCCCTGCCACAGTCATCCACTATCTCCCTATCACCCCTGCCTTAGTCATTTATTATACCTGTCACCCACTTTCTTCCCATACTTACCCAACCCCTTCCTATCACCCCTCCCTCAGTAACCCACTATCTCCCTGTCACCCACTATCTCCCAGTCATCCCTGCCTCAGTCACCTACTGACACCAGTGCAGACATTTCTGCTGCGGCCTCTCCACTCTCCAGCGTGAACGTCCTGACGACTGAGGAAATCCGCTTCCTAGTTGAGGACTCCGGAAATGAACACTGCCGATATTGCTGTCAGATGACTTTCTACCCAACGGAGGATTTTTGATACTTCCAGCTTTGCCATGCAGTTTCGAGTGCCGCCTTGATGATTTGTGTACACTACCGTGGTGGCGTTGTCAGATTGTACTTGAACAGGCCTGTTCTGTACTAGAGGCAGGGCCAGTGTCAATTAATTGAACACTGCCTGCAATTCCAGAATGTATATCAGGAGGAGAGATTCCTCCCTGGTCCACTGACCCTGGAGAAAGTGTTGCTCCAACACCATGGCCCAGCCCAAAAGACTGGCATCCATTGTCAGGAGGACACAGTTGGAGATCCAGAAGGGATGGTCCCTGCTCAACTGTTGGACCTGTAGCCTCCAGCTCAGTGTCAGACGAACCTCCGGAGTCAAGGAGATCATTTGAGACATCATCCGATGAGGCAGGCCGTCCCACTTGGAGAGGATTAACCTCTGCAGAGGGCGGTAATGAAATTGAGCGTACTCTACCATATCGAAAGCCGACACCATGAGGTCTAGTACTTGCATCGCCATGTGTATCAACACTCTTGGGCGAGAGAGGACGATACTGTCCTGAATTTTCAGGACTTTCTCTGGAGACAGAAACAATTGTTGGCTGTGTGTGTCCAGCAGTGCCCCTAGGTGCACAATGTTCCGAGCAGGGACCAGCGAGGACTTTTTTCAGTTGATGAGCCACCCGTGGACTTTTAGGAATTGGACCGCCAGTTCCAGATAACTGTGGAGAACCTCTTGGGAGTTCACCAGGATCAGCAAGTCGTCCAGATTTGGCAGGATCCTGATTCTCTGATGGTGAAGGGTCGTCATCACGGCCATGACCTTGGTGAATATCCGAGGTGCCGTGGCCAAACCAGAAGGCAGGACTTGAAATCCAAAAACAAACCAGGCACAACACTGCTTAGCTTCCATCATCAGATGAGATTGGACCAGTGGCGTAACTACTGCCCCCGCAGTCCTCGCGGTGGCTTGGGGGCGAGGGGCTGCGGGGGCGCCACTGATTTACAGCAGACTGACATGCGGACGAGCGTCCGCATGTCAGTCTGCAGTCTCCTTCCCTCCGCCGCTTTTTGGAGGGACACGGAGGGCACACAGCGCGCCTCCCTGTGTCCCTCCTGCTGCATCATCTCCGGCGGCCGCGGGTCTAATAGGGGGAAGTGCCGTCCGTGAGCTCTAATTGGCTCACGAACCAGCACTTCCCCCTATTAGACCCGCGGCCGCCGGAGATGATGCAGCAGGAGGGACACAGGAGAGACGAGCTGTGCTCTCCGTGTCCCTCCAAAAAGCGACGGCGGGGGGGGGGGGGGTAAATATCTGGCACTGGGGGCATATATGGCACGGGGGGGGGGGAGGGAGGAATATCTGGCACTGGGGCATTTCTGGCACTAGGGGGAATATCTGGCACTGGGGGCATATCTGGCACTGGGGGGGATATCTGGCACTGGGGCATATATGGCACTGGGGGGGAATATCTGGCACTGGGGGCATATATGGCACTGGGGGGGGTATCTGGCACTGGGGGCATATATGGCACGGGGGGCATATATGGCACTGGGGGGAATATCTGGCACTGGGGGCATATATGGCACTGGGGGGGAATATCTGGCACTGGGGGCATATGTGTACCTGGCACATGGGGGGGACGACTATATTTGGCACTGGGGCATGTAAGTACCTGGCACCGTGGGGGAATATCTGGCACTGGGGACATATGTGGCACTGGGAGCACAGCCCTAGCAACAAGGACTACCTCCTAGCAACGAGCATGACACCCAGTGCATGAAACATCTGGCAACGAGCATGACACCCAGTGCATGAAACACCTGGCAACGAGCATGACACCCAGTGCATGAAACCCCTGGCAACGAGCATGACACCCTGAGCATGAAAACCCCTGGCACCGTGCATGGAACCAAGAGCATGAAACCCCTGGCAACGAGCATGACACCCAGTGCATGAAACCCCTGACAACGAGCAGGTAATTGAAAAGTAATTAGAAGCCTTACTGTAGGACTTAATGTGTAATGGGCATTACGGTGTGTGGCATAATGTATCACGGACATTGCGGTGTGTGTCATAATGTGTCGCAGGCATTACGGTGTATGGTATACTATATCGCGGGCATTGTGATATGTGGTATAATGTCTCAGGGTCATTGCAGTGTGTGGCATAATGTATCACGGACATTGCGGTGTGTGTCATAATGTGTCAGGCATTACGGTGTGTGGTATACTATATCACGGGCATTGTGGTATGTGGTATAATGTCTCAGGGTCATTGCAGTGTGGCATAATACATAACGGGCATTGCGATGTGTGGCATAGGGTATAACGGGCAGGGCATTGCGGTATGTGTCACAGGCATTACGGTGTATGGTATACTATATCACGGGCATTGTGGTATAATGTCTCAAGGTCATTGCAGTGTGTGGCATAATGTGTCACAGGCATTGTATGTGCTATAATGTATTGGGCATTGCAGTGTGTGGCATAATGTATCACGGACATTGCGGTGTGTGTCATAATGTGTCACAGACATTGTATGTGCTATAATGGATCAGGGGCATTGCAGTGTGAAGCATAATGTATAACGGGCATTGCGATTCCTGTCATAATGTGTCACAGGCATTACGGTGTGTGGCATAATGTGTCACAGACATTACGGTGTGTGGCATAATGTGTCGGGGGCATTACAGTGTGTGCATATTGTGTCGTGCATTATTGTGTGCGGCATAATGTCTAAGGGCCATTGCAGTATGTGGCATAATGTATACTGGGCATTACTATAAGGAGGAAAAATGACAAATAATGTAAGGGGCATGAATCAGGATTATTTTTCTTTCCTGTGGTGGCAAACGTATGGGCGTGCAGGTTGCAAAACTGGGGTATAAGGTAGTCTTTTCCTGCAATGCCACGCCCCTTTATGCGAAACCACGCCCACTCCAACAAAACCACGCCCCTTTTTTGACGCGCGCGCCTTAGGCGCACGCATATTTATCCCTTTCTTGCTCCCAATTATGGAGCATGAAGGGGGGGGGGGGGGGCGCCGAAGAATTTTTTGGCTTGGGGGAGAAAAATTTCTAGTTACGCCACTGGATTGGACATATCCAGTGTGATGTGGCTGTAGATGATTTTTGCTGTTTCTAACTTCTACATCAATGAATAAGTTTCAAAATAGAATGCATCAAGAGAACGGTGTTGGTAGTATAAAACTACCTACAGCACCTGGTATTCCCAGGTGGTCTCACATCCAAGAACAAACCAGGCCTAAGATCAGGTGATATTGGGCATATACAGTGTGGTGTGGCTGTAGATGAGCTTAGTGGTTTCTGTTAGAGTTCTACTTCTAACTACTCGTACATAAATGAATAAGCGGACGATTTATTAAACCTGGTGAAATGATAATTTGCATGGTGATAAAGTACCAGCCAATCAGCTCCTAATTGCCATGTCACAGGCTGGGTTTGAAAAATGACAGTTAGGAGCTGACTGGCTGGTACTTTATCACCTTGCACTTTATCAGTTCCCCAGGCTTAATAGATCTGCCCCAATGTTTCAAAATGGAATGCATCAAGAGAACGGTGTTGGTTTTGTAAAAATACACACAGCTCCTGGTATTTCCTGGTGGTCTCCCATCCAAGTACTAAAACCAGGACCAACACTGCTCAGCTTCCATGATCAGGAGAGATTGGGCAAATCCAGTGTGCTGTGGCTGTAGATGAGCTCGTGGTTTCTGTTAGAGCTCTTCTACTTCTAACTTCTGGTACATAAAAGAATATGTGTAAAAATTAAATGTACAGTACCAAGAAAAGGGTGTTGGTAGTTTAAAAACACCTAAAGAATCTGATAATACATGGATGGGAGACTGCTTGGTAGTAACAAAGTCCAATACTGCTTTGCTTCAAAGATCAAATGAGATTGGGCATATCCAGTGTGGTGTGGCTTTAGATAAGCTTTGTGGTTTCTGTTAGAGCTCTTCTACTTCTAACTACTGGTACATTAATGAATATGTATAAGGTTGTAGTTTATCCAATATCCCTTTACTACCTTACCTCCCCCCCCCCTCCCCTCCCCTCCCCTCCTTATAGCTTCCTTTGTTCTCTCCTCCTCGTATGTGCGTTATTTGTTTTCTCATACGTCCTAGAGGATGCTGGGATCACATTAAGAACCATGGGGTATAGACGGGATCCGCAGGAGACATGGGCACTTTAAGACTTTCAAAGGGTGTGAACTGTCTCCTCCCTCTATACCCCTCCTCCAGACTCCAGTTTTAGAATTGTGCCCAGTGAGACTGGATGCACTACAGGGGAGCTCTACTGAGTTTCTCTGAAAAGACTTATGTTAGTTTTTCTTATTTTCAGGGAGGCTGCTGGCAACAGTCTCCCTGCTTCGTGGAACTTAGGGGAGAGAAGTATGACCAACTTCTAGTGAGTTCAATGGCTCTGCTTCTGGCTGACAGGACACCATTAGCTCCTGAGGGTGCTGATCGCTGGGTACGCCTAGATGCCCACTCCCGTAGCCTGCCATCACCCCCTTACAGAGCCAGAAGTCAGAAGACAGGCGAGTAGCAGAAGAACAGAAGACTTCTTCTCCAGTGATGGCATTCTGAGGTACCACGCAGCGAGCGGAATGCTGTGCGCCATGCTTCCACACAAACACAGGCACTGCAGGGTGCAGGGCATGTGGGTGGGTGGGGGGGGGGCACCCTGGGCAGCATAAATTCCTCACAAAAGGCTGGCAAAAGTGGACATTAGTGCCTGGGCACTGTCCTTACCCCGCCAGCGTAATTAATTATTTGTTTCTGAGCGGGACAGAAGCGTGCCATTACAGCGGCGGGGCTTCTTCCTCACCTCACCAGCACATCTATAGAGCGTTACAAGTCTATCACTATAGAGTTTATTATTTCCCAGACTGTGTACTTTTGGCGCTGGGTTGTGAGCTGAAAAATCCTCTCTGTCCCTCTGACAGATTTACTGTAGGTCTATCCCCCATAAGCCGATGTGTCTGTGGGTACTTGGTACATGTGTGTCAACATGTCGGTGGCTGAATGTTTTTCCCAAGAGGAAACTATATTAGGAATGCAGACATATGATGGTGGCCCTGTTGGCACCACCAATAACTGGGTGAAAGTTTCAATAATATCAGAGTGAGGTTGGATAAATCTGTGTCCCAGACACAGACGTAGAGAATAGATGTGATGTTCATGGCTATGCTTCTTTTCCCTCAGGCCCGCAAAAATGTTACTACACACTGATACTGACTCGGATACTGATTCCTATGTCGACCATAATATTTCCTGATTAGATCCAATATTGGCAAGGAGCATTCAGTACATGATTGTGGATATTAAGGACATATTAACATCACTGAGGACCCTGCTGTTCCTGACAAAGGGGTCTATATGTATGTATATATAGATATATAATGAAAGCTGATGTAACGTTTCTCCATCTCTGTTTGAGAAAGTCTGGGCCAGCTCGACAAGATGGCTTCAAATCCCCAAAAGGTTTCCGATTGTTTATTCATTTCCTGCTGCGGACAGAATAAAGTGGGAGTCACCCCCTGTTCTGCACGGGGCCCTGTCACAAATCCAGCGGATCGTATGCAGGAAGCTACATTATTTCTAGTTATGTAACCACGGGTACATTACTTAGACCTGCCATTACATGCGCATGGGTGAGTAGTAGTATTCAAGAATTGGTCGAATACCTTGTCTTCCGATATAGATATCTTGGAGAGATGGGATACTCCTTACGTTGGATCATATCAAGGACACTGCAGCATACTTACGACTGCAAGGGATATAGGACTCTTGAGTTCACGGGCCAATTTCATGGCAGTCTCGGATAGGAGGGCATTGTGGATTCACCAAGGGAATGCTGATGCTGACTCCAAGAAGAAAGGGAGTCTCTTCCCTATGAAGGTGAAGCCTTGTTTGGTGACTGCCTAGTTAATTTGATCTCGGCAGCTCCCGCAGGTAAGTCAACCTTCTTGCCCTATGTTCCCTCTCAACGGATGAAGACGCATCATTGTCTAACGCAGTCATTTTGTCCCAATAGATATGCAAGAAGTTAAGATTCCCCTTTCTTTGCAGGTAGAGGAAGGAGAAGAGGGAAGAGGTCTGTAGCCTCTTCAAGATCGCAGGAGCAGAGATCGTCCTCTGCTTCTGCCAAATCCACTGCATGACGCTGGGGCTCTCTTGCAGGAGCCCACACCAGTGGGGGCACGTCTAAAACACTTCAGTCAGTTCTGGATTAATTTGGACCTGGACTCGTGGGTTTTACAAATAGTGTCACAAGGGTACAAACTGGGGTTTCAAGACGTTCCCCCTCACCGATTGTTCAAATCGGCCTTAGTCAGCAGGGAGAAGGTTTTTATTCAAGCCTCTTCGTGCTCCCGAAGCCGGACGGCTCAGTCAGACCAATCTTAAATCTGAAATCCCTCAATTTCTACCTAAAGAAATTCAATTTCAAGATGGAATCTCTCAGGGTAGGGATCTCCAGTCCGGAGGAAGGAGATTTCATGGTTTTGGTAGACATAAGGATGCCTAATTACATGTTCCCGTTTAGCCACTGCATCAAGCTACCTGAGGTTTGCAATTCAGGATTGTCATTACCAATTTCAGACGTTGCCGTTTGGTCTGTCCACGGCTCCGAGGATTTTCACCAGGGTGATGGTGGAAATGATGGTTCTCCTTCGCAAGCAAGGAGTCACAATTATGCCGTACTTGGATGATCTCCTGATAAAGGCGAGATCCAGGGACCAGTTGGTGCAAAACATCTACTCTCCCTGACAGTTCTTCAACAACATGGTTGGCTCCTAAACTTGCCAAAATCGCAGTTGGTCCCAATGACGCGGTTGTTGTTTTTGGGAGTCATACTGTTAGGCGCCGGGGTCCGCTTGATGGTCTGCGCGGCCCGGCGCCTAGCAACTAGAGACGCCGTGCACGTACAGCCGCCGGCTCCCTAGCAACGCTAGACGCCGGGCGCGCTGAGCCGCACGGACCCTAGCAACGGGGACGCCACTGGCGGACCGCGTTCCCCGTTGCTAGGCTTTAGGAAATTAAGATATTCACCTGCTCTCTGGCCGTGCAGGAAGGCAGCTGCACGGCATTTATTCTAATCAGCCTTTAGCAGCTGATTGGAGGACTCCTTGTTAAATACTCTCCCAGGGCTTCTCACAGACGCCGGTAATAGCTTCCTGCATGCTGCCTTTGTTTGCTGAGAGTCTGTTTCCAGTCCTGCTGTATCCGGTCATTCCAGTCCGCAGAAGTCCGGTATTCGGGAGTTGTCATCTCATCCCAAGAGGTCGTTTGGTTCCCTGGAGTCCTGACTGATCACCGTTTTATATCCAGTGGTGTTCGTGAGTTGCGGCTCTGCCGTGTGTTGCGGCTCAGCCGCTTTACCTTTTATATTTTGTGTTTGGAGCATTTGCGGAGGGTTCCGCTTCCACAAGTCCTCTCTGGTACTTGGCGGTGCCGGGTAGGAGAATTGGACAAGTGGATATTTTGGTTGTCCTTTTTCCTGGCGGTTTCTCCGCACATATTATAGTTTTGAGTTTGCTTAGCCCCTGGCCTGGTTGTTTAGTTAGAGGGCCTCTTGTTATCACCCTGTCTCGGGTTTCCCTTTGTCTCTCATTAAGACCGGGGGGCATCGAAGTTGGGCAGACATAATCCGCCCTTCAAACGCGGCTGCCAAGGGCTCAAGAAACCATAGTCTCGCAGGGGATTTCTGACAACACGGGTAAGACAACAGAGTTAGGGCGCCAGGGGCTATTTTCCTGTCCTGCTCCCTTCCCCAGCATTCCGTTCCAGTGCTCCAGTCCTTGCCATAAGATCTTCTCTGACCAGAGTGCTGGAATCATAACATTATTACCGGCCATACCAAAACTTAAAATTAAACGGGGTTTAATTTTTTCTCATTCAGTTTTGTGAGAGTTTATCGGCCTCATGAATCCAACAGGTTTAGTGCCAAATCCTGGTCAGCTCTTAGTCAGCCAGATTCAAGAACTTACTCAGATGGTTCAGGATCTTTCTCTTCGGGTGAAGTCGCAGGAAGATCTTTTGCGAGCTTCCCCAAGGGTAGTCCCTGAACCAAAGATGCATTTGCCTGACCGTTTTTCTGGTGATAGAAAAGAGTTTTTTAATTTTAAAGAATCCTGTAAACTTTATTTTCGTTTAAGACCGACTTCCTCGGGTACTGAATCTCAGCGGGTCGGGTTTATTATTTCTTTGCTCCAGGGGGATCCTCAGACCTGGGCATTTGGTTTAAGAGCAGAGGATCCGGCATTGTTGTCAGTTGACGCTTTTTTTGAGTCTTTAGGGCTCTTGTATGATGACCCTGATAGAGAGGCGTCCGCTGAAAGTCAGTTGCGCGCTCTCAGACAGGGTAGAATTCCTGCAGAGGTTTATTGTACGGAGTTTCGCCGTTGGTCGAACGACTGTGGCTGGAATGACCCAGCCCTGCGCAGTCAGTTTCGCCTCGGCTTATCAGAGTCTATAAAAGACAGTCTCCTTCAGTACCCCGCTCCTGAGACTCTCGATAAACTCATGGAGCTTTCTATTAAGATTGATCGTCGTCTCAGAGAGCGGAGGGCTGAAAAAGGAGCACCTGTAAGGTCAAGTCCGTGTGTAAATTCCATTCCTGAAGACGTAGAGGAGACCATGCAGATGGGTCTCTCCCGGCTGTCTCCTGAAGAAAGAGCCAGAAGGCAAAATTCTGGTCTTTGTCTGTACTGTGGGGGTAAGGGACATTTTGCTCGTAATTGTCCGAACAAGTCGGGAAACGCTTTGACCAGGTGAATTGTGAGGGGGTTCACCTAGGTCTGCAGCTTATCTCCTCGAATAACTCCCTTTTAGTCCCAGTTAAAGTTTCCTTTGGCAGCCTCAGTTCTTCGGTGTCGGCTTTTGTTGACAGTGGAGCTGCAGGAAACTTTATGGATTTAACTTGGGCTAAGGCCTTAGGCATTCCTCAGTTACCTTTGGGTAGGTGTGTCACCATGCATGGCTTAGATGGGAGTCCGCTGTCTAATGGGATTATTTCTCTCCGTACACCCCCTGCACTACTTACAGTAGGAGCTCTACATTCCGAGAAAATCGAGTTCTTTCTTACATATTGCCCAGCCGTTCCAGTTGTTCTGGGTCACCCTTGGCTGGCCTTTCATAATCCCACCATTGATTGGCGGTCGGGGGAGATTTCACATTGGGGTACTTTTTGTGATAAGGAATGTATCACGTTTCCAGTCAGAGTAGCAGCTATCATTCCAGAACTCATTCCGGTGGAATACCAGGAGTTTGCTGATGTTTTCTCCAAAGGCAATGCGGACATTCTGCCTCCCCATCGGCCTTATGATTGTGCTATTGAGTTAATTCCTGGTGCCGCATTGCCAAAGGGAAGATTATATGCATTATCCGGGCCAGAAACTGCGGCTATGAATGATTATGTAAAGGAGAGCCTTGAGAAAGGATTTATTAGACCATCAAAATCTCCTTTAAGTGCAGGCTTCTTCTTTGTGGAGAAAAAGGATGGCTCGCTTAGACCTTGCATTGATTTTAGAGCCCTGAATAAGATCTCAGTTAAAAACACCTATCCTTTGCCGTTGATTTCTGTACTCTTTGATCAGTTACGTTCTGCTGTGATTTTTTCTAAAATTGACCTTAGAGGAGCGTACAACCTCATCCGAATTAAATCTGGAGATGAGTGGAAAACGGCCTTCAGTACTCAGTCGGGTCACTACGAATACCTGGTGATGCCGTTCGGCCTGTCCAATGCTCCGGCAGTTTTTCAAGACCTCATTAACGATGTGCTCCGTGACTTCCTAGGGAAATTCGTGGTCGTTTACTTAGACGACATCCTGATTTTTTCTAAATCAATGGAACAACATGTTACCCAGGTGCGTCTGGTTCTTCAAAAGTTATGTGAGAATCATTTATATGCCAAGCTGGAGAAGTGTGAGTTTCATGTCACGGAAGTATCTTTTTTAGGGTACATAATTTCCCCTCAGGGATTTTCCATGGAACCAAAGAAACTCCAGGCCATCCTTAGTTGGGCGCAACCCACCAATTTAAAAGCAATTAAGCGTTTTTTAGGGTTTGCGAATTATTATAGGAGGTTCATTCATTCTTTTTCTGACCTGGTTGCTCCCATTGTAGCTCTGACAAAGAAAGGAGCGGATCCTACCAACTGGTCGCATGAAGCTGAGTTGTCCTTCCGGGCCTTGAAACAAGCCTTTGTCTCGGCTCCAGTCCTCAGACATCCTAATCCGGAATTGCCCTTTGTGGTGGAGGTTGATGCCTTGGAGGTTGGAGTGGGGGCTATCCTTTCTCAAAAGGATCCGGAGTCTCTGGAGTTACATCCTTGTGCCTTTATGTCCAGGAAATTCTCCTCCGCTGAATCCAACTATGACGTTGGTAATCGGGAGTTACTGGCGGTAAAATGGGCTTTCGAGGAGTGGAGGCATTGGCTGGAGGGAGCAAAACATACTATTTCGGTATTGACTGACCATAAGAACCTGCAATACATTGAATCGGCTAAGCGGCTTAATGCCCGGCAGGCACGTTGGGCATTATTTTTTACGCGTTTCAAATTTATAATCACTTTCAGGCCTGGTTCCAAGAATACTAAGGCTGATGCCCTGTCACATAGCTTTCTTCCGGTTCACAATAACAATCCTGTTACCCCCATACTTCCATCTTCGGTCATCTGGGCGGGCCTCACACAAGATTTATTTACCCAGTTAAAACAGCTTCAACACCAAGCTCCTAGAATTACTCCTGCTGGTCGTCTTTACGTCCCTGAGTTTTTGAGAGTTACTGTTTTAACGGAATTCCATGATAACAAAGTTTCAGGGCATCCAGGAGTCTCTAAGACATTGGAGTTAGTCTCTCGCTCAGTATGGTGGCCTGGTCTTTCTAAAGACGTCAAGGAATTTGTTTATTCATGTCAGGTTTGTGCACAGCATAAGGTTCCCCGTTCCTTGCCCATCGGGCAACTTATGCCCTTAAATGTTCCTCTCAGGCCATGGTCTCATATTTCTATGGATTTTGTGGTTGACCTTCCCCTTTCAGCCGGATTCCGAGTCATATGGGTGGTAGTGGACCGTTTTAGTAAAATGGCTCATTTTATTGCTCTTCCCCGATTGCCTTCTGCCCAAGGGTTGGCAGTTTTGTTTCTCCGCCATGTATTCAGGCTTCATGGGTTGCCTACTGATATTGTTTCTGATCGGGGTCCACAATTCATCGCACAATTCTGGAAATGTTTTTGTGCCTCATTGAAGATGAAATTGTCGTTAACATCCGGTTACCACCCACAATCCAACGGGCAAACCGAACGAGTTAACCAATCATTGAAACAATATTTGCGCTTGTATTCAGCCAAACTCCAGAATGATTGGTCCGAGTTTCTTCCGTTGGCTGAATTTGCTTACAATAATTCTTGTCATTCCTCCACTAAAGAGTCTCCATTCTTTTCAGTTTTTGGTTTTCACCCCAGAGCTAATTCTTTTTTTCATCATTCCTCAGTCTCCTCGCTTACCTTAACCTCCCATCTCAGAGCCATTTGGAAAAAGGTGCACCTTGCTCTCAGAAAAGCGGCCTTTCGAGAGAAGAAATTTTCTGACAGGCTCCGACGTCCTTGCACTTTTAAGGTGGGAGATAGGGTGTGGTTGTCGACTCGCAACATCAGGCTTCGACAATCCTCAGCTAGACTGGGACCCAAATTTATTGGGCCATTTCTTATTATTAAAAGAGTCAACCCAGTTGCCTTTCGGTTACGTTTACCAAGATCTCTCCGGATTGGAAATACGTTTCATTGTTCCCTGTTGAAACAATACGTTTCTTCCAGTAGATTTCCTCGGAAGATCTCTCAGGGTAGATCTCCAGTAGATGTACAGGGACAACAGGAGTTCTTGGTAGAGAAGGTTCTCGATTCCAAATTGTCCCGGGATCGGCTGTATTTTCTGGTTCACTGGAAAGGCTATGGTCCGGAGGAAAGGTCTTGGGTCCTGGATAAGGATCTTCATGCCCCGAGGCTCAAGAGGGCATTTTTTCGGGAATTTCCTCAGAAACCTGGCTTTAGGGGTTCCTTGACCCCTCCTCAAGGGGGGGGTACTGTTTGGCGCCGGGGTCCGCTTGATGGTCTGCGCGGCCCGGCGCCTAGCAACTAGAGATGCCGTGCACGTACAGCCGCCGGCTCCCTAGCAACGCTAGACGCCGGGCGCGCTGAGCCGCACGGACCCTAGCAACGGGGACGCCACTGGCGGACCGCATTCCCCGTTGCTAGGCTTTAGGAAATTAAGATATTCACCTGCTCTCTGGCCGTGCAGCAAGGCAGCTGCACGGCATTTATTCTAATCAGCCATTAGCATTAGAGACCTGAGACAAAGAGATCTGAATTATATGAGAGCCGACCAGAGGAAACACAAATTATGCAGTCAAGTGTCCCACATTTGGGGAAATCGCAGATGCAGCACACCCAGAGTGCAATGGGTGAGCCTTGCCCTGGGAGAAGCACCTTCCTGATCATACCTGGCAGGTAAGTAGGAGTTGGGCAAGAGCTGAGGAGGGTCGCTGCTCGGGCACCCCCCTGTCAAGTGAAGGAGATCCAACTGAGGCAGCACAAGAGAACTCTCGAAAGAAGAACAAGGCTAGAGGAAGATCTGAGACACAGAAATCTGGCTTTTACCAGAGCTGACCAGAGGAAAGCACAAACACAGTCCCCCACTACCACAAATAATGCAGTCGAGTTTCCCACATTTGGGGAAATCACAGGGGTCAGCATACCCAGAATGCAATGAATGAACCTCACCCTGGGAGAACAATCTTCATGACCATGGTATCTCCTATGCAAAATAAGTATGATTTGGGATAGGGCTGGGGAGGGCCGCTGCTCAGGCACATCTCTGTCAAGTAAAGGAGATTCAACTGAGGCAGCACAACCTAACCGTGGTTTTTTTTTCATTCTTTATACCGTCATAGTGTCATACTAGTTGTTACGAGTATACTACTATCTCTTTATCAACCAGTGTACAGTGCGGTAGTTCACGGCTGTGGCTACCTCTGTGTCGGCAGTCGGCAGGCAGTCCGTCCATCCATAATTGTATTATAATATATACCACCTAACCGTGGTTTTTTTTTCATTCTTTATACCGTCATAGTCAGTCATACTAGTTGTTACGAGTATACTACTATCTCTTTATCAACCAGTGTACAGTGCGGTAGTTCACGGCTGTGGCTACCTCTGTGTCGGAACTCGGCAGGCAGTCCGTCCATCCATAATTGTATTACAATATATACCACCTAACCGTGGTTTTTTTTTCATTCTTTATACCGTCATAGTCAGTCATACTAGTTGTTACGAGTATACTACTATCTCTTTATCAACCAGTGTACAGTGCGGTAGTTCACGGCTGTGGCTACCTCTGTGTCGGAACTCGGCAGGCAGTCCGTCCATCCATAATTGTATTACAATATATACCACCTAACCGTGGTTTTTTTTTCATTCTTTATACCGTCATAGTCAGTCATACTAGTTGTTACGAGTATACTACTATCTCTTTATCAACCAGTGTACAGTGCGGTAGTTCACGGCTGTGGCTACCTCTGTGTCGGAACTCGGCAGGCAGTCCGTCCATCCATAATTGTATTATTATAATATATACCACCTAACCGTGGTTTTTTTTTCATTCTTTATACCGTCATAGTGTCATACTAGTTGTTACGAGTATACTACTATCTCTTTATCAACCAGTGTACAGTGCGGTAGTTCACGGCTGTGGCTACCTCTGTGTCGGCAGTCGGCAGGCAGTCCGTCCATCCATAATTGTATTATAATATATACCACCTAACCGTGTTTTTTTTTCATTCTTTATACCGTCATAGTCAGTCATACTAGTTGTTACGAGTATACTACTATCTCTTTATCAACCAGTGTACAGTGCGGTAGTTCACGGCTGTGGCTACCTCTGTGTCGGAACTCGGCAGGCAGTCCGTCCATCCATAATTGTATTACAATATATACCACCTAACCGTGGTTTTTTTTTCATTCTTTATACCGTCATAGTCAGTCATACTAGTTGTTACGAGTATACTACTATTTCTTTATCAACCAGTGTACAGTGCGGTAGTTCACGGCTGTGGCTACCTCTGTGTCGGAACTCGGCAGGCAGTCCGTCCATCCATAATTGTATTATTATAATATATACCACCTAACCGTGGTTTTTTTTTCATTCTTTATACCGTCATAGTGTCATACTAGTTGTTACGAGTATACTACTATCTCTTTATCAACCAGTGTACAGTGCGGTAGTTCACGGCTGTGGCTACCTCTGTGTCGGCAGTCGGCAGGCAGTCCGTCCATCCATAATTGTATTATAATATATACCACCTAACCGTGGTTTTTTTTTCATTCTTTATACCGTCATAGTCAGTCATACTAGTTGTTACGAGTATACTACTATCTCTTTATCAACCAGTGTACAGTGCGGTAGTTCACGGCTGTGGCTACCTCTGTGTCGGAACTCGGCAGGCAGTCCGTCCATCCATAATTGTATTACAATATATACCACCTAACCGTGGTTTTTTTTTCATTCTTTATACCGTCATAGTCAGTCATACTAGTTGTTACGAGTATACTACTATCTCTTTATCAACCAGTGTACAGTGCGGTAGTTCACGGCTGTGGCTACCTCTGTGTCGGCACTCGGCAGGCAGTCCGTCCATCCATAATTGTATTACAATATATACCACCTAACCGTGGTTTTTTTATACCACCTAACCGTGGCAGTCCGTCCATAATTGTATACTAGTATCCAATCCATCCATCTCCATTGTTTACCTGAGGTGCCTTTTAGTTCTGCCTATAAAATATGGAGAACAAAAAAGTTGAGGTTCCAAAATTAGGGAAAGATCAAGATCCACTTCCACCTCGTGCTGAAGCTGCTGCCACTAGTCATGGCCGAGACGATGAAATGCCAGCAACGTCGTCTGCCAAGGCCGATGCCCAATGTCATAGTACAGAGCATGTCAAATCCAAAACACCAAATATCAGAAAAAAAAGGACTCCAAAACCTAAAATAAAATTGTCGAAGGAGAAGCGTAAACTTGCCAATATGCCATTTACCACACGGAGTGGCAAGGAACGGCTGAGGCCCTGGCCTATGTTCATGGCTAGTGGTTCAGCTTCACATGAGGATGGAAGCACTCAGCCTCTCGCTAGAAAACTGAAAAGACTCAAGCTGGCAAAAGCACCGCAAAGAACTGTGCGTTCTTTGAAATCCCAAATCCACAAGGAGAGTCCAATTGTGTCGGTTGCGATGCCTGACCTTCCCAACACTGGACGTGAAGAGCATGCGCCTTCCACCATTTGCACGCCCCCTGCAAGTGCTGGAAGGAGCACCCGCAGTCCAGTTCCTGATAGAGATGAGCGGGTTCGGTTTCTCTGAAACCGAACCCGCACGAACTTCATGTTTTTTTCACGGGTCCGAGCAGACTCGGATCCTCCCGCCTTGCTCGGTTAACCCGAGCGCGCCCGAACGTCATCATGACGCTGTCGGATTCTCGCGAGACTCGGATTCTATATAAGGAGCCGCGCGTCGCCGCCATTTTCACACGTGCATTGAGATTGATAGGGAGAGGACGTGGCTGGCGTCCTCTCCATTAGAAATTAGATTAGAAGAGAGAGAGAGATTGTGCAGAGTCAGACAGAGTTTACCACAGTGACCAGTGCAGTTGTTGTTAGTTAACTTTTATTTATTTTAATATAATATATCCGTTCTCTGCTATATCCGTTCTCTGCCTGAAAAAAAACGATACACAGCAGCAGCCAGTCACACAGTGTGACTCAGTCTGTGTGCACTCAGCTCAGCCCAGTGTGCTGCACATCAATGTATAAAAGGCAAAGCTTATAATAATTGTGGGGGAGACTGGGGAGCACTGCAGGTTGTTATAGCAGGAGCCCCCAGGAGTACATAATATTATATTAATTTAAAATTAAACAGTGCACACTTTTGCTGCAGGAGTGCCACTGCCAGTGTGACTAGTGGTGACCAGTGCCTGACCACCAGTATAGTAGTATATTGTTGTATGTATTGTATACTATCTCTTTATCAACCAGTCTATATTAGCAGCAGACACAGTACAGTGCGGTAGTTCACGGCTGTGGCTACCTCTGTGTCGGCAGTCGGAACTCGGCAGGCAGTCCGTCCATCCATAATTGTATTACAATATATACCACCTAACCGTGGTATTTTTTTTTCTTTCTTTATACCGTCGTCATAGTGTCATACTAGTTGTTACGAGTATACTACTATCTCTTTATCAACCAGTGTACAGTGCGGTAGTTCACGGCTGTGGCTACCTCTGTGTCGGCAGTCGGCAGGCAGTCCGTCCATCCATAATTGTATTATTATTATAATATATACCACCTAACCGTGGTTTTTTTTTCATTCTTTATACCGTCGTCATAGTGTCATACTAGTTGTTACGAGTATACTACTATCTCTTTATCAACCAGTGTACAGTGCGGTAGTTCACGGCTGTGGCTACCTCTGTGTCGGAACTCGGCAGGCAGTCCGTCCATCCATAATTGTATTATATACCACCTAACCGTGGTTTTTTTATACCACCTAACCGTGGCAGTCCGTCCATAATTGTATACTAGTATCCAATCCATCCATCTCCATTGTTTACCTGAGGTGCCTTTTAGTTCTGCCTATAAAATATGGAGAACAAAAAAGTTGAGGTTCCAAAATTAGGGAAAGATCAAGATCCACTTCCACCTCGTGCTGAAGCTGCTGCCACTAGTCATGGCCGAGACGATGAAATGCCAGCAACGTCGTCTGCCAAGGCCGATGCCCAATGTCATAGTACAGAGCATGTCAAATCCAAAACACCAAATATCAGAAAAAAAAGGACTCCAAAACCTAAAATAAAATTGTCGGAGGAGAAGCGTAAACTTGCCAATATGCCATTTACCACACGGAGTGGCAAGGAACGGCTGAGGCCCTGGCCTATGTTCATGGCTAGTGGTTCAGCTTCACATGAGGATGGAAGCACTCAGCCTCTCGCTAGAAAAATGAAAAGACTCAAGCTGGCAAAAGCAGCACAGCAAAGAACTGTGCATTCTTCGAAATCCCAAATCCGAATTCCGAGCCCACCCGCTGGCGGTGATGCAGGGCAGTCTGGAGCGACTGCTGATGCTGACATCTGGTCCGGACTGAAGGACCTGACAACCATTACGGACATGTCGTCTACTGTCACTGCATATGATTCTCTCACCATTGATAGAATGGTGGAGGATTATATGAGTGACCGCATCCAAGTAGGCACGTCACACAGTCCGTACTTATACTGGCAGGAAAAAGAGGCAATTTGGAGGCCCTTGCACAAACTGGCTTTATTCTACCTAAGTTGCCCTCCCACAAGTGTGTACTCCGAAAGAGTGTTTAGTGCCGCCGCTCACCTTGTCAGCAATCGGCGTACGAGGTTACATCCAGAAAATGTGGAGAAGATGATGTTCATTAAAATGAATTATAATCAATTCCTCCGCGGAGACATTGACCAGCAGCAATTGCCTCCACAAAGTACACAGGGAGCTGACATGGTGGATTCCAGTGGGGACGAATTGATAATCTGTGAGGAGGGGGATGTACACGGTGATATATCGGAGGATGATGATGAGGTGGACATCTTGCCTCTGTAGAGCCAGTTTGTGCAAGGAGAGATTAATTGCTTCTTTTTTGGTGGGGGTCCAAACCAACCCGTCATTTCAGTCACAGTCGTGTGGCAGACCCTGTCACTGAAATGATGGGTTGGTTAAAGTGTGCATGTCCTGTTTTGTTTATACAACATAAGGGTGGGTGGGAAGGGCCCAAGGACAATTCCATCTTGCACCTCTTTTTTCTTTTATTTTTCTTTGCGTCATGTGCTGTTTGGGGAGGGTTTTTTGGAAGGGACATCCTGCGTGACACTGCAGTGCCACTCCTAGATGGGCCCGGTGTTTGTGTCGGCCACTAGGGTCGCTTATCTTTCTCACACAGTCAGCTACCTCATTGCGCCTCTTTTTTTCTTTGCGTCATGTGCTGTTTGGGGAGGGTTTTTTGGAAGGGACATCCTGCGTGACACTGCAGTGCCACTCCTAGATGGGCCAGGTGTTTGTGTCGGCCACTAGGGTCGCTAATCTTACTCACACAGCTACCTCATTGCGCCTCTTTTTTTCTTTGCGTCATGTGCTGTTTGGGGAGGGTTTTTTGGAAGGGACATCCTGCGTGACACTGCAGTGCCACTCCTAGATGGGCCCGGTGTTTGTGTCGGCCACTAGGGTCGCTAATCTTACTCACACAGCTACCTCATTGCGCCTCTTTTTTTCTTTGCGTCATGTGCTGTTTGGGGAGGGTTTTTTGGAAGGGACATCCTGTGTGACACTGCAGTGCCACTCCTAGATGGGCCCGGTGTTTGTGTCGGCCACTAGGGTCGCTGAGCTTAGTCATCCAGCGACCTCGGTGCAAATTTTAGGACTAAAAATAATATTGTGAGGTGTAAGGTGTTCAGAATAGACTGAAAATGAGTGTTAATTATGGTTATTGAGGTTAATAATACTATGGGATCAAAATGACCCCCAAATTCAATGTTTTAAGATGTTTTTTAGGGTTTTTTGAAAAAACCACCCGAATCCAAAACACACCCGAATCCGACAAAAAAAATTCGGTGAGGTTTTGCCAAAACGCGGTCGAACCCAAAACACGGCCGCGGAACCGAACCCAAAACCAAAACACAAAACCCGAAAAATTTCAGGCGCTCATCTCTAGTTCCTGATAGTCAGATTGAAGATGTCAGTGTTGAAGTACACCAGGATGAGGAGGATATGGGTGTTGCTGGCGCTGGGGAGGAAATTGACCAGAAGGATTCTGATGGTGAGGTGGTTTGTTTAAGTCAGGCACCCGGGGAGACACCTGTTGTCCGTGGGAGGAATATGGCCGTTGACATGCCAGGTGAAAATACCAAAAAAATCAGCTCTTCGGTGTGGAGGTATTTCACCAGAAATGCGGACAACAGGTGTCAAGCCGTGTGTTCCCTTTGTCAAGCTGTAATAAGTAGGGGTAAGGACGTTAACCACCTCGGAACATCCTCCCTTATACGTCACCTGCAGCGCATTCATAATAAGTCAGTGACAAGTTCAAAAACTTTGGGTGACAGCGGAAGCAGTCCACTGACCAGTAAATCCCTTCCTCTTGTAACCAAGCTCACGCAAACCACCCCACCAACTCCCTCAGTGTCAATTTCCTCCTTCCCCAGGAATGCCAATAGTCCTGCAGGCCATGTCACTGGCAAGTCTGACGAGTCCTCTCCTGCCTGGGATTCCTCCGATGCATCCTTGCGTGTAACGCCTACTGCTGCTGGCGCTGCTGTTGTTGCCGCTGGGAGTCGATGGTCATCCCAGAGGGGAAGTCGTAAGCCCACTTGTACTACTTCCAGTAAGCAATTGACTGTTCAACAGTCCTTTGCGAGGAAGATGAAATATCACAGCAGTCATCCTACTGCAAAGCGGATAACTGAGTCCTTGACAACTATGTTGGTGTTAGACGTGCGTCCGGTATCTGCCGTTAGTTCACAGGGAACTAGACAATTTATTGAGGCAGTGTGCCCCCGTTACCAAATACCATCTAGGTTCCACTTCTCTAGGCAGGCGATACCGAGAATGTACACGGACGTCAGAAAAAGACTCACCAGTGTCCTAAAAAATGCAGTTGTACCCAATGTCCACTTAACCACGGACATGTGGACAAGTGGAGCAGGGCAGGGTCAGGACTATATGACTGTGACAGCCCACTGGGTAGATGTATGGACTCCCGCCGCAAGAACAGCAGCGGCGGCACCAGTAGCAGCATCTCGCAAACGCCAACTCTTTCCTAGGCAGGCTACGCTTTGTATCACCGCTTTCCAGAATACGCACACAGCTGAAAACCTCTTACGGCAACTGAGGAAGATCATCGCGGAATGGCTTACCCCAATTGGACTCTCCTGTGGATTTGTGGCATCGGACAACGCCAGCAATATTGTGTGTGCATTAAATATGGGCAAATTCCAGCACGTCCCATGTTTTGCACATACCTTGAATTTGGTGGTGCAGAATTTTTTAAAAAACGACAGGGGCGTGCAAGAGATGCTGTCGGTGGCCAGAAAAATTGCGGGACACTTTCGGCGTACAGGCACCACGTACAGAAGACTGGAGCACCACCAAAAACTACTGAACCTGCCCTGCCATCATCTGAAGCAAGAAGTGGTAACGAGGTGGAATTCAACCCTCTATATGCTTCAGAGGTTGGAGGAGCAGCAAAAGGCCATTCAAGCCTATACAATTGAGCACGATATAGGAGATGGAATGCACCTGTCTCAAGTGCAGTGGAGAATGATTTCAACGTTGTGCAAGGTTCTGATGCCCTTTGAACTTGCCACACGTGAAGTCAGTTCAGACACTGCCAGCCTGAGTCAGGTCATTCCCCTCATCAGGCTTTTGCAGAAGAAGCTGGAGGCATTGAAGAAGGAGCTAACACGGAGCGATTCCGCTAGGCATGTGGGACTTGTGGATGCAGCCCTTAATTCGCTTAACAAGGATTCACGGGTGGTCAATCTGTTGAAATCAGAGCACTACATTTTGGCCACCGTGCTCGATCCTAGATTTAAAGCCTACCTTGGATCTCTCTTTCCGGCAGACACAGGTCTGCTGGGGTTGAAAGACCTGCTGGTGACAAAATTGTCAAGTCAAGCGGAACGCGACCTGTCAACATCTCCTCCTTCACATTCTCCCGCAACTGGGGGTGCGAGGAAAAGGCTCAGAATTCCGAGCCCACCCGCTGGCGGTGATGCAGGGCAGTCTGGAGCGACTGCTGATGCTGACATCTGGTCCGGACTGAAGGACCTGACAACGATTACGGACATGTCGTCTACTGTCACTGCATATGATTCTCTCAACATTGATAGAATGGTGGAGGATTATATGAGTGACCGCATCCAAGTAGGCACGTCACACAGTCCGTACTTATACTGGCAGGAAAAAGAGGCAATTTGGAGGCCCTTGCACAAACTGGCTTTATTCTACCTAAGTTGCCCTCCCACAAGTGTGTACTCCGAAAGAGTGTTTAGTGCCGCCGCTCACCTTGTCAGCAATCGGCGTACGAGGTTACATCCAGAAAATGTGGAGAAGATGATGTTCATTAAAATGAATTATAATCAATTCCTCCGCGGAGACATTGACCAGCAGCAATTGCCTCCACAAAGTACACAGGGAGCTGAGATGGTGGATTCCAGTGGGGACGAATTGATAATCTGTGAGGAGGGGGATGTACACGGTGATATATCGGAGGGTGAAGATGAGGTGGACATCTTGCCTCTGTAGAGCCAGTTTGTGCAAGGAGAGATTAATTGCTTCTTTTTTGGGGGGGGTCCAAACCAACCCGTCATATCAGTCACAGTCGTGTGGCAGACCCTGTCACTGAAATGATGGGTTGGTTAAAGTGTGCATGTCCTGTTTTGTTTATACAACATAAGGGTGGGTGGGAGGGCCCAAGGATAATTCCATCTTGCACCTCTTTTTTCTTTTCTTTTTCTTTGCATCATGTGCTGATTGGGGAGGGTTTTTTGGAAGGGACATCCTGCGTGACACTGCAGTGCCACTCCTAGATGGGCCCGGTGTTTGTGTCGGCCACTAGGGTCGCTAATCTTACTGCCCGTCAGCAGCTATTCTAATGTTGCTGCCAACGGGTGCGACATGTTTATTTCAGCTCGCTACCCCCAGGGGAAACAAGCTGAAATGTGTGCAAAGAGACCCATTTGGGCAACCAAACGGTGTCTTTTCATGATCGCGCCCATTACTTTATTCAGGTTTAGGTGCTTTGTGCACCTAAACCAGAGTGTAATGGGCGCAATAATTGAGGGCATTTGAATTTCCCTTATATGTGTGTGTGTGTGATATACACACAGACACACATACTGTATTTCTTTATATAATGGACACCTCAGTTTCTCAGTATTCTATTTCTATTCATTCATGTCCTGCCCCCTACTCTGTCAGACCCCTTCCCCTCTACTTTTCTGACCCCAAATGCCACTCATTCTTGTTGAGTGCTGGTGGGCCCATTCAGAATTTTGCTATGGGGCCCACAAAGGTCTAGTTACGCCACTGGGCAGGGTTGTAGAGGAGGCGGTGCAAGGCATCCTGGGAACAGTCAAAGCTTTAGCCTGTTGGTGCCTTGGATCAAGATCCAACTCTACACCCCGATGTTAGTGTAGTGCCTTTTGGGGTTAAGGTTTTACAGAAAGTTACAGGTTTTTTTAATTTAGTAAAATATGCCCCATTTTAAAGATAGGGCATTTACATTTGTTGCACCTGTTGCAGTACATAGCAGCCTGCAGGGCATGTACAGTGGCTTCATTTGGGTGCACATACATTGCCGGCTCCTGGTCGCAAACTGAAATTATTGTGTGTAAGTGGAATTAGCGGTGTTTATGTCATACAGGGGGGTGGGGGAGGTTTGTGGTTGGTGGGGGGCACGCTGTGTGATTATTATCCTGCATCTATACATACATGCGCTAACACCTGGACATACACTGATGTACCCACACCTAATATCCATACATACACGCCCTGACACCTGGACATACACCAACATTCCCACACCTGCATCTATACATACACATGCTGACACCTGGACATACACCAACATACAAGCACCTGCATCTATATATACACGCGCTGACAAATGGACATACACCGACGTACCCACACTTGCATCTATACATACATGCACTGACATCTGGACATACAAGCACCTGCATCTATACATACACGCGCTGACACCTGAACCTACACTGACGTTCCCACACCTGCATCTATACATACACATTCTGACACCTGGACATACACAGACGTACCCACACCTGCATCTATACATACACGCGTTGACACCTGGACGTACACTGACGTACACACACCTACATCTATATATGCATGGATGCAAATGTGGGTACGTCTGTATACGTCCAGGTGTTAGCATGTATATGTATAGATGTTAGGTGTGGGTACATCAGTGTATGTCCAGGTGTCAGCACATGTATGTATAGATTCACATGTGGGTAAGCCGGTGTACGTCCACGTGTCAGCATGTGTAGGTATAGATGCAGGTGTGGGTACGTTGGTGTACGTTTAGGGGTCAGCGTGTTAATCTATAGATGTTGGTGTGTGTATGTCAGTGTACGTACAGATATAGGTGTGTGTATGTATGTATGTATGTATGTATGTATGTATATGTATAGAGGAAGGTGTGATACATACATATAACACATACATGATAGATACATACATATATCACACACACGATAGATAGATAGATAGATAGATAGAACACATACATACAAGATAGATACATACATACATACATGATAGATACATATATATATATACACACACATACGATAGATAGATAGATACATACATATATATATATATATATATATATCACAAACATATATGATTCATACATATATCACACACACATACATGATACATACATGAGAAAGACCTGGGATGTTGATGAGGCCAGGGCCCCCTGCTGATGTTGCGTTGAGGAAGGCAGTGTTCCAGGGCGGATGCCAGTCGGGGAGAGCGCCGCGCAGCCCGGGAAAAATACTGCTGAGGAGCTACATCTGGAAGAGCCCCTGGGAGGGAGAGTGCCACATGCCCAATCCTGCGTGGCAGACTCTGCAGGCCTGCACATGGGAAGGGAGGTCTCTGGCCACACATACTCACCCTTCTGCTGAAGCCCCGCTGCTGTCCCCATCAGCGCTCTCCAGCGGGGAGCGGGGCCAGGATGAACCTCAACCTGTGAGAACTATCTTCATGATCAAGAGATCTCATATGCAAGATAAGTATGTGTTGGGATAGGGCTGGGGAGGGCGGCTGCTCGGGCACACCCCCGTCAAGTTAAGGAGATTTAACTGAGGAAGCACAAGGGAACTCTCGTCTGGGGACAACAACTGCAGGGAGACCACATCTTTTCAGATGAACATGGGAGGGCGGAAGGCTGCCTAATACTGAAGCACCCTCAGACATTAAACCATATGCAACAACTATTGCAAGCATTCCTGGGGGAAGGTCTGCAGCAGACGGATTTGCATACGGTGATGTCATCCAAACAGTGGGCCAAAGTTGGCTGGAACCCTCATCTGTATATGAAAAGAGAAAAGGGGCATGCAGGGCATGGCGGCCTTTTGCGGCGCTTGTATAACCCCAAGTTTGCATTAAACACCCCCACCCTCTTTCGGTGTGGGGCTCATGTTGGCCATGCCCAAGCCCCTGAAGCATTCAAGCTGATTTCTTGCAGCAGCTGGGCACTGTAACAGCTTCAGAGCTGCTTTACAAGACAAGTAAAAGGGTGTGGGCCCTGCAGCACCACCTGTAGTTTGCATACACACATATATAGGACAGCATCTCTTATATGCCCCAGGGTCAATAAAATAGTATCCTTGTCTAGGCTATCCATCCCCTCAGATAAGGTATTTGTCCATGCCGCTACAGCACTACACACCCAGGCCGACGCAATTGCCGGTCTGAGTAAGGTACCTGAATGTGTATAAATGGACTTCAGGGTAATCTCCTGTTTGCGGTCAGCACACTCTTTGAAGGTAGCCGTATCCTGGGACGGGAGGGCTACCTTCTTGGATAAGCGTGTTAATGCTTTGTCCACCCTAGGGGAGCATTCCCATCGTAACCTATCCGTTGATGGGAAAGGATACGCCATAAGAATCCTTTTGGAAATCTGCAGTCTTTTATCTGGAGACTCCCAAGCTTTTTCACATAACTCGTTCAGCTCGTGTGAGGGGGGAAAGGTTACCTCAGGCTTCTTTCCCTTGTACATATGCACCCTCTTGTCAGCGACAGGGGGTTCCTCTGTGATGTGCAAAACATCTTTTATTGCCATAATCATAAATCGAATGGATTTTGCCAATTTTGGCTGTAACTTTGCATCATCGTAATCGACACTGGAGTCAGAATCCGTGTCGGTATCTGTGTCAACAATCTGGGATAGTGGGCGCTTATGAGACCCTGACAGTCCCTGCAACATAGGATCAGGCATGGGTTGAAACCCTGACTGTCCCAAAGCTTCTGCCTTGTCTAATCTTTTGTGCAATGAGTTTACACTAGCATTTAAAACATTCCACATATCCATCCAATCAGCTGTCGGCGGAGACACCACATTCATTTGCTCCCGCTCCTCTCTAATATAGCCTTCTTCCTCAGACATGTCGACACACGTGTACCGACACACTACACACACAGGGAATGCTTTTTCTGAAGACAGTTTCCCCACAAGGCCCTTTGGAGAGACAGAGAGAGAGTATGCCAGCACCCCCCCCAGCGCTATATAACCCAGGAATAAAACAGTAACTTAATGTTTGCCCAGTAGTGCTGCTGTATGTAATTTGCGAATTATGTGCCCCCCCCACCCCTCTTTTCAACCCTCTTGTCTAACGTGGTATAAGCAGGGTAGAGTCCGGGGAGCTTCCTCTCAGCTGTGCTGTGGAGAAAAAATGGCGCTGGTGAGTGCTGAGGGAGAAGCCCCGCCCCCTCGGAGGCGGGCTTCTGTCCCGCTTAAACTGTAAAATTGGTGGGGGCTTATACATATATAAAGTGCCCAGCTGTATATATGTTATATTTTTGCGAAAGAGGTTTATATTGCTGCCCAGGGCGCCCCCCCTGCGCCCTGCACCCTTACAGTGACCGGAGTATGTGAGGTGTATGGGAGCAAAGGCGCACAGCTGCAGTGCTATGCGTTACCTCAGTGAAGATCATGAAGTCTTCTGCCGCCTCTGAAGTCTTCTTTTCTTCTCATACTCACCCGGCTTCTATCTTCCGGCTCTGCGAGGGGGACGGCGGCGCGGCTCTGGGACGGATGGCGAGGGTGAGATCCTGCGTACCAATCCCACTGGAGCTAATGGTGTCCAGTAGCCTAAGAAGCAGGACCTTGCAACTCAGAGAGTAGGGCTGCTTCTCTCCCCTCAGTCCCTCGATGAGGGAGTCTGTTGCCAGCAGTGCTCCCTGAAAATTAAAAACCTAACAAAATACTTTCTGTCAGAAAGCTCAGGAGAGCTCCTGAAAAGCACCCAGTCTCCACTGGGTACAGTATCAAACTGAGTTCTGGAGGAGGGGCATAGAGGGAGGAGCCAGTGCACACCCAGAACTAAAGTCTTTCTTAAAGTGCCCATGTCTCCTGCGGAGCCCGTCTATCCCCATGGTCCTTACGGAGTCCACAGCATTCTCTAGGACGTTAGAGAAAATAGGATTTTAATACCTACCAGTAAATCCTTTTCTCTTAGTCCGTAGAGGATGATGGGCACCCGTCCCAGTGCGTACTGTGTCTGCAGTTATTAAATGGCCCTTAACTCCAGAACATTTATGTGGAGATGAAAACATCCAAGGAAGACTTGACCATCTTCCTTGGATGTTTTCCCCCTGTGTGACTGCTCTCCAGCCTCGGAGGGTTGCATCCGTGGTCCCTAGGATCCCGTCCTGGATCCCGAACCATCGCCCCTCTAGGTGGTGAGAACTGTGCAGCCACCAATGGAGTGAGATTCTGGTCTTGGAAGACAGGATTATCCTCCGGTGCATGTGTAGGTGGGATCCGGACCACTTGTCCAACAGGTCCCACTGGAACACTCTGGCATGGAACCTGCCAAACTGAATGGCCTCGTAGGCCGCAACCATCTTCCCCAGCAACTGAATGCATTGATGGATTAACACTCTTGCTGGTTTCAGAATTTGTTTGACCAGACTCTGGATCTCCAGAGCCTTTCCACTAGAAGAAAACCTCTTCTGTGTCCAGTATCACTCCCAAAAACAACAACCGCGTCATTGGGACCAACTGCGATTTTGGCAAGTTTAGGAGCCAACCATGTTGTTGAAGAACTGTCAGGGAGAGTAGATGTTTTGCACCAACTGGTCCCTGGATCTCGCCTTAATCAGGAGATCATCCAAGTACGGGATAATTGTGACTCCTTGCTTGCGAAGGAGAACCATCATTTCCGCCATCACCCTGGTGAAAATCCTCGGAGCCGTGGACAGACCAAACGGCAACGTCTGAAATTGGTAATGACAATCCTGAATTGCAAACCTCAGGTAGCTTGATGCAGTGGCTAAATGGGAACATATAAGTAGGCATCCTTTATGTCTACCAAAACCATGAAATCTCCTTTATCCCCCGGACTGGAGATCACTACCCTGAGAGATTCCATCTTGAAATTGAATTTCTTTAGGTAGAAATTAAGGGATTTCAGATTTAAGATTGGTCTGACTGAGCCGTCCGGCTTCGGGACCACGAAGAGGCTTGAATAAAAACCTTCTCCCTGCTGACTAAGGCTGATTTGAACAATCGGTGAGGGGGAACGTCTTGAAACCCCAGTTTGTACCCTTGGGACACTATTTGTAAAACCCACGAGTCCAGGTCCGAATGAATCCAGAACTGACTGAAGAGTTTTAGACGTGCCCCCCACTGGTGCGGGCTCCTGCAAGAGAGCCCCAGCGTCATGCAGTGGATTTGGCAGAAGCAGAGGACGATCTCTGCTCCTGCGATCTTGAAGAGGCTACAGACCTCTTCCCTCTTTTCCTTTCTCTACCTGCAAAGAAAGGGGAATCTTAACTTCTTGCATATCTATTGGGCCGAAATGACTGCGTCAGATAATGATGCGTCTTCATCCGTTGAGAGGGAACATAGGGCAAGAAGGATGACTTACCTGCGGGAGCTGCCGAGATCAAATTAACTAGGCCGTCGCCAAACAAGGCTTCACCTTCATAGGGAAGAGACTCCCTTTCTTCTTGGAGTCAGCATCAGCATTCCCTTGGTGAATCCACAATGCCCTCCTATCCGAGACTGCCATGAAATTGGCCCGTGAGCACTTGTGCCCGGTGTAGGATTTTTAAATATGTGTAGTTTACTGTATGCAAGGGTTTAAAACCTTTTAGGAACTGAGCTCTAAGGTGTATTACATGTAGTTTAAAAAAAACAAAAAAGGTTTATTTTATGGCAGTAGTTTCCAAACTGGGGTTCTTGCACTGGTAGCATAGTTTGGTGGTCCAGGACCAATTAAAATTATTTATACTTTATTAAATTGGCAAAACCATTCCCTCACAACATAACTGAACCTGAGGATGACATGCTATAAACACAATTTACTTCATTTTATATTTTTTTCTGAATTTATCAATAAAAAAAACTTTGGCCTAGGGGTGCCGTGAAACAAATTTTGATACTCTAGGGCAGGGGTGTCAAACCCATGGGCCGCATGCCGCCCCCAATGCATCCTTTTGTGGCCCACAGGCCGGGGTCCGGCAGGGGTCCGACAGGGGTCCTTTTGTGGCCCGATCACCTTGCTTAGAGCGAGGGCAGGAGAGTGCAGCCAGAGTCTTTGCTTTCTATGTGCGGCACCATCTTCCCGAAGAGATCACCGGGAAGATAGTGCCCCTTCCACTGGCTACAGCACAGGTATACTGGGGTGGGGTAGCAAACTGGGGGCCCCAATGGGCCCCTCCAGCAGTCCCTCTACCAAAACACGTCTTTTGGTGGTTTTGCGGTGTTGTTATAACTACATGGTGACGATACTGTAGCACAGAGATTTTCAACCATTTACAACTCACGTCACACAGAACAAGATTTAAATATTGACAAGGCACACTGAAATATAATGGTGATGCATGGTGCAGTATCGTGTCCTAGGATGTCATGTCGCAGCTTCTCCATAGGTAACGCCTGAACAGGCCCGGTGACAGGGGGGACAAAGGGGACACTTGTTCAGGGCTCCAAGTATTAAGAACAGAAATAATGGGGCCACAGTGCCAATATTGCTTTTTAAAGTGTATCCACCAACTGCTCAATTTAAGCAGGAAAACAATTAACAGGCCAACTAAACCCTCCCCCCTCCTTTTACCCCATCACTTTGTCCAGTCCCTGTGGTCCATACTGTATTGCCATTATTATGCATGTTGCTGTGCTGGCCCTTTTCTGAATGTCCCTGCCACCGCCACCGAAGAGCTGGATAGCCCAGTATGAAAACCACCTGCCGGCCTCACTGACGGTCCGAGTCAAAGGCTCCATTTTTTTTTAAAGATCCCTCTGCCAAGTTAAGGGGGGGTTGAGGGGGCCCCAGAGATATCAGTGTACTTGGCCCCAAGATTTCTGTTGCTGGCCCTGACCCTCAGGGGCGTATCTACCCCTTGGCCAGGATGGCACTTGCCAGGGGCACCATCCAGCTGTGCCAACCGTGGCTAAGGGATAGAGTTCTGCAGTCTCGAAAAGGGCGCTATGGCAATCAGCGTGGGACTGACCAATTAGACGGTGAGGGAAGGATACTGAAATTGTCCCAACCCTGTTACAGTTTGAAACGCCCCTCAACTGCTGTCCACTGCTTCACTCCTAGCTCTGCCCCTTTGAAATTATTAATCCCTACCCCCCGGTAGGCGGAGTTCTCCAGGCCCATACTCAGGAGTCACCACTGCTGTACATTATGTGCCGGTTGTAGAGGCAGAGCGGGGAACATCAGAGAACGCCACAAATTACACAGTGGGCAAGGAGATGGCTGGAGACAGCTGCACAGCCATGCCTTGCAAGTTCGAGAGAGCTGTTGAATTTCAGCACTTCAAGTCAGAGCCTGCCCCCTGCTGCCCAAGCAGTCCGTGACAGTTAGTGTCGAGGAGGGGGGGATTTGTGCATGTGTGCTATCAGTGTGTGTGTGGGGGGGGTGGGGGGGTGGAGGATGTGTGTGACTGTGAGGGAGCTGTCAGTGTCAGTGGGGAGAGGAGCAGGAGGGAGTTGTCAGTGTGTGGAAGTGATGAGAGTTGTCAGTACTGGGGAAATGTGTGTGTGTGTGTGTGTGTGTGTGTGTGTGTGTGTGTGTGTACTAGATTTAGGAGTGTGTGTTTGTGAGAGGTTTCAGTTGGGGAATTAGAGTTCATACAGTAATTAAATGTTTTCATATTGAGAACTACATCTCCCAGCATATACAGTGTGCTGGGGATGCTAACAAGCTTTATTTAAAAGTTTAAAAAACATTGCTTTTATGACTGCAATGGTTAAAAAGGGAGAGCTATAAATCAATTTATCAGTGAATGATCGCAGTTTGAGCTGTTACATTTTACTGAACCACCTATCCCTCCACACTCACTACCTGTCCTCAGGATACATTTACCATCCCGGCAGACGGTATACCGGCGGTCATTTGACCGATGTTGGAATCCTGACACCACTTGGGAGACTGGTGCCGGCACACAGACAGCCAACATCCCGAAGGCGAGTATTGGAGGGAGGGTTAGGACCGGGGGAGGGGGTGTTAGGGAAGGCACTAGGAGGGGGGGGGGGGTTAGTCCTAGCTGCCACCCCCTGAGGGTTAGCCCTATCCGCCACCCCCCCAGAGGGTTAGGATTAGGATTAGGTATCATGTGACTGCTGGAATCCCGAGCGCCGGATGCCATACCCAACCCCCTTTACTTTTTCAGGCATTTCTATCTCTCCTCTCTCTATGGTGTTCCGATTGCCCACTTTCCCTTGTGCTTTTCTCTCTCTCTCCTTTGTTTAGAGCATCAGTTTCTGTAGTCCACTTTATCCTTATTTTTTCCAGTGTTTCACTATCTCTCTGATGTAATGAGGATGTATGGTCTAGAGGGATCAGTAATGCATTGTACTGTATAGAGGCGTCAGGGATGTAGCGTAGGGTATAGAGGCGTCAGGGATGTAGCGTAGGTTATAGAGGCATCAGGAATGTAGCGTAGGGAATAGAGGCATCAGGGACGTAGCGTAGGGTATAGAGGCGTCAGGGATGTAGCATAGGGAATAGAGGCGTCAGGGATGTAGCGTAGGGAATAGAGGCATCAGGGATTTAGCTTAGAGAATATAGGCATCAGGGATGTACTAGCAGGTATATAGAGGTCAGTATACTGTATAGAGGGGTCAGTAATGCAGTGATGGTTATAGAAAGGTCAGTGATGTAGTGTAGGGTATAGAGGGGTCAGTTATGTAGTGTGGGGTAAAGAGGGGTCAGTAAAGATACTAAGCTGAAGTACTTAGAACACTTCTTGAATTAAGACACAACCTGCAAGAAAAAGTATGCAATATGGGTGAAAAGGCAAATGTCAGAGGTCTGATACCAGTGACCAGCTCCACACCTTGCACCACATAGCGTTATGTTAAACTGGGATATGTTCTTTTTTGGTGTGTGTGTGTGTGTGTGTGTGTGTGTGTGTGTGTGTGTGTATGTGTGTGTGTGTGGGGGGGGGGGGGGGGGTGCCAAAGGAAATTTTTGCTATTGGCTCCTTTGGTCTAGAACCAGCCCTGATCACAAAATATTTTTGTCTGAGCAGACTGGACACTGATCAGCGTTGGCTCATTCTCAGCCCCCCACCCAGCCTCTGCTACCAACAGACTGCTATTAGCTAGTTAACCTTCTGCCTTCCCTATCTATGACACAGACTGCTGCTAATGCTACCAGAATGTTCCCAGTGGCTTCACACCAACAGTGAATCCCAGCCGATGATGTAGGGCAGCGTGTGGGGGAGGGGGTCAGTTGCTGTGGCTCCAACATGGTAACCGCCAATGGACTGCAATGCTTTATCGAAAGGGGGGGCGCCAGTCCCTTACTTTGCCAGGGGCGCTTGGACCCCTAGCTACACCTCTGTTGACCCTAACCGATACCCCTAAACTAACCATAATTCCTGCAGTAAAAATCCATGTTTCTATGTATATAGGGGGTCATTCCGAGTTGATCGCTTGCTGCCGTTGTTCGCTGCGTAGCAATCAGTTGAAAAAAAATGGCTAATCTGTGCATGCGCATGCTCCGTAATGTGCATGCGCATCGTACGGGTACAAAGTCCATTGTGGTTTTGCACTAGTTCTAGCGATTATTCCAATCACAGAACAGGCCACAAGGAGATTGACAGAAAGAGGGCGTTTCTGGGTGTCAACTGACCGTTTTCAGGGAGTGCTTGGAAAAATGCAGGAGTGGCAGAAGAAATGCAGACGTGGCTGGGCATTCGCTGGATGGGTGTGTGACATCAAAAGCCGTCCCTCGGTTGTTAGAATCAACGCACACGAAGTGTAACTACAGTGCTGGTCTTATTTTGAAACGATTTTGCAGGCGCTCTGCTGCTCAAGTGTTCGCACTTCTCCAAAGTGAATATACACTCTCCAGTGGGCAGCGACAATGCGTTTGCATGGCTGCTAAAAACTGCTAGCGAGCAATCAACTCAGAATGACCCCCATAGTGTATTGCAAGAAAATATCTGTAAATCCAATGGTACCGTAAGTGCGGTATATACTCGCACTTCTTTGCGGGGTGAGAACATCTCCCCTAAGTGAAGTCAGCCCTATGAATAGAGTTTGTGTGATCCCTGTGCAGCAGTCACAGAAAGGGTTCATCTCTGCAGTTTGTCACTCAAATTACATTGCTGCATTTTTTCTAGAAGTGGATCTGAGAGCTGTTACCCGCAGACCAGCTACAATAATTATCCTGGGTACTCACTAGACCAGTGGTTCTCAAACTGCACCCTGGGGTGCCTCAGGACACTTGCAGGGGTGCCTTGGATTGGTGGTCCAGGACCAATTCAAAATATTTATAGTTAGTGTTATAGGCAAAACCAGTGCTGTTGGCTGGCAATCATAACAGATGTGCACAAGCAGAAGCAAATCCTGTCCCCTACCAAAGGGCCAGTGCTAGGGTGTTTGGCGCCTCCCTGCAAACTATTAATTTGGGCCCTCTCTCCAATACTTAATAAAGGGACAGTGCGCTCCTTAAAAAAAGAAGGTGTGGTATCACAAGGAAGGGGCATGGCCACACAATAGCACCCCAAATCAAAATACGCCACACAGTAGCACTATCTTATTGTCATTACACCGCATGTAATAATAATAATAATAATAATAATAATAATACCCACAGTCGCAGTGCCCTTTATACACATAACCACCATATCAGTGCAGCTTACACACATAATGCCAACAGTAGCAGTGCCCCTTCTACACATGCCCACGGTGGCAATCCTTTACATGGCAAATATCAACCTGGTTTTGCCATGTAAAGGATTGCCACTTTAAAAAACAAACAATAAAAAAAAAAAAAAAACAACAGGAAAAAACACAAAATCTCTCACTTTCTGATTCTCACACCCTATTACATTCCTCCCTATATATTTAAATGTTTCTATTACTGTATGTTCCCTCTTCCCTTCTCCAAACTATACACATAATCTTTTAGTATTTCCAGGTAAGTTTTGTGATGTAGGCCATGCACAATTTTAGTTGCCCTAATGTATTTACAGCCTTCTGGAGATATGGCTTCTGGAACTGAACACAGGATTCTAAATGTGGCTGTACCAAGGACCTATACAGTGGCATTACAGGTTGAGTATCCCTTATCCAAAATGCTTGGGACCAGAGGAATTTTGGATATCGGATTTTTCTGTATTTTGGAATAATTGCATACCATAACGAGATATTATGGTGATGGGACCTAAATCTAAGCACAGAATGCATTTATGTTTCATATACACCTTATACACACAGCCTGAAGGTCATTTTAGCCAATATTTTTTATAACTTTGTGCATTAAACAAAGTGTGTGTACATTCACAGAATTCATTCATGTGTCATATACACCTTATACACACAGTCTGAAGTTCATTTAATACAATATTTTTAATAACTTTGAGTATTAAACAAAGTTTGTGTACACTGAGCCATCAAAAAACAAAGGTTTCACTATCTCAGTCTCACTCAAAAAAGTCCGTATTTCGGAATATTCCGTATTTCGGAATATTTGCATATGGGATACTCAACCTGTATTACTTTTTTCTGCTACTGGTTCTTTAACCTATGCAAACAAGCATCTGACTTGCCTTTCCTATTGCTTTGTTACATTGCTCACCTGAAATAGTAATACTTAGATAGCTTTCCTCTTGCCATTATAATGCCCTTAATATTATAGTTAGCCTTTGCATTTTTGAGACGTGTATGATTTTGCATTTTTTGGCATTAAATGTTGCCATGTTCTTGACCATTCCTCTAGTCCAGGGGCAGAACTGCCAGAGACAACGGAGTCAGTTGCCGCCGGGCTCCAGCCCTGAAGGGGCTCCAGCCCTAAAGGGGCTTCCTCCATTGCCCCCCGGCTGTTACGTGCCCTTCCTACTAAATAGACAAAGGCGCTACCAGCAGGGTCTCGCAGTTTGTACATTCCATGCCGTAACACCCTTCTTTCCACCTTTTTCAAGACCCAGCCCAGCAGCCTCGCCGCTGCCACCACCGCTAGCTGCAGCACTGCCAGCGGTGGGGTGCCCCTGCTTCTTCTCACACCACAGATAGCTGGGCAGCACTGCAACTGCCTGCCTGATTGCTCCGCCCCCTTCCGGCTCCCAAGCACCTCTGCTGCCCAGTGATCCAGTAGCCTGCTGCTAGGAAGAAGTGGCCGAGCTTCAGCAAGCGAGTCTGGACACTGGCGGAGGAAGCCATGATAACCAGATAATGGGGAGTGGAGAGCCAGTTCCAAGGTAATACTTTATACAGCTGGTTGAGATCCTGGTCGGTGGATATGGATTCCAAGAAAACCCTGGAGGTGCTTCCTTTCAAGGGAGACACTCTCTTTGGAGAAGACCTCAATAAGATTGTAGCTGATCTGGCTACTGCTAAAACAGCTTGCCTACCTCGTATGACTCCTACCACGCAGAAGGCTAAAAGTACTTTCCCTTGGCCCTTTCATCCCTCAGGTAAAGCGTACCCAAGGTCAGGCATACCCAAAGCAAGCTCATGCTTCCAGACCTGCCAAGCCCAGACTGAAGCAAGCCTGGGCTGCCCATCAGCCTGCTTCCAAAACGGACAAGCCTGCCGCATGACGGTGCAGGCCTCCCTCTGGGGGATCCCAGGGTGGGGGGCCCGACTTTTAGGTTTGGCATAGAAAGGTATAATTCTAAGCTAGAGAATTCTGTTTGGAGCTCACCTTGTACTTTGTGAAGAAATAATCAGCATTGTGGCTGAGCAGATACATGTAGTGTGTGGCTGCAAACTGCATGGATCTGCTGCGTTGTAATGCTGATACTTTTTTTTTGCAAAGTACCAATAGCTTCATATAATGTTCACAATTTTTATGCAGGATCAAATAGCTCAATAGGTAGGGTGTTTGATTAGAATTCAACAGGTTATAGGTTTGAATCCTGGGTATGGTAGTTTGAGATGTGTTATTTAATAAAGTATGTTGTTCTGACTGCTGGGATATCATACTAAATAAATCGAGTTGATCAATTTTTTTTTTAATTTTTTTTTAAACTAGGGACAATTTCCAGATACTTTTCTTTATAACTGAGATTGCCCCCTGGAACTTCACATCAGTTGACAACTATGCATGAGTGGGCAGTGCTTGCTCTGGATCTGCCCACCCATTTATGTGCCGTCATAAAAGAAAGCACAACTGACAGTTATCCTGGGCGTACACTACACAATTATCTGTCAGGCTATCTATCCAGTCTGGATGGATGGAATGAAAATCTGGTAATGTATAGTAGCAAATGTCAATTAACCATTTGCTCCCAAACACTAGAAAAGTGGTCAAAAATGGTCATTACACAAATTGGTTAAACCCAAAATTTAACCAATTTGTTTAGGGGACCATGTTTGTCCATTTTCTAGTGTTTGAGAGTAAATCGTTGATGGTCATTTGCTCACATAGATAACCGGATTTCTATTCCAACCAGCCAGTGTTGGAGATATGGTCTGCCAGATTACATAATGCATACCAGAGCCATAACTAGACTTTTTGGTGCCCTGTGACAGAGAATTATATGCCCCCCCCTCCCCTCCCCATTTTTGCAATATGGACAAAAGGCGCATGCCTTGTGGGGAAGGGGCATAACAAGATTGGTCTCAGAGAAAGCACATGAGATATGAAGATATATCTAGTATACTTGACACTCAATGGTTTGTGGTATTGCCGGGGTGCCCTCCTTAAATGCATATACAGTCACACATGGCGTGTTTGTGCAAATGGCATATCAGCAGTCAGCACTAACTGGTGACATGCCATTTGTACAAGTAAGCCATGTGTGACTAATATATAAACATACTTTATTAAATAACACCTCAAACTATCATACCCAGGATTCAAATCTATAACCTGTTGAATTCTAATCAAACACCCTACCCATTGAGCTACTTGATCCTGCATCTATTCTAACCTCCAAAAACAGATTCAGTTGCATTTTCCAGCGTGTTTTGTTTGCGCCTTTGCAAATGTCTTACATCGACAAACTTATTTAGTACTATTTTGCAAATAGGGTTACATTGTCGCAACATTGTGTTCCCTAATTGCTTGATTTTTTAAATGCAACAATTGATAAAGACACCTGATAATTGCTCTGTGGAGTGTTATTTTGTGTCTACTTCTTATCTACATTTAATTCCCTACCTCTAATCAAGGCATTTTTAAATGCTGGGGGCTGCCAGGACGTGAGGCCTACCTAGACTTTAGATCGGAATTTGAATGTACTTGTGAACTAACTTAATTTCCTACTTCTAAATTCATTCCTAAATTCACTACTTACATTAATCCTGTAGTTGGGCATTTTGAGCCTTCAATTGTGGGTATTGTTTTGTGTCCAGACCAGCAGCTGGTGGTGTGCATTTGCTGGAAAGGCATCGAAGACCTCCGATATGCTGCATCTCCTGATGTGTGTCTCCCTCAAGTGGCTGTCAGCAAATGCATGCTAGACACCCCATTCCAAGCTGATTGTGACATCACGGAACATGCATCATAGAACAGGCATGCTAGAATATGGGTCTTCAACCTGCGACCCTCCAGCTGCTGTGGAACTACATATACCAGCATGCCCTGCCTCAGTTTTAGCATACCTTAATAGCAAAACTGTGGCAGGGCATGCTGGGATGTGTAGTTTCACAGCAGCTGGAGGGCCACAGGATGAAGACCCATGTGCTAGAGCCAAGCCGCAGGTACATTGAATGCTAGCAAGCTGAATGTTTAAATCCTTTTTGTTCCGCAGCATTCCAATGCGGAAGATTCCATGGAACCAGAGATTATTCCATTGAGAAGGACATGCTGCCTGGATGACTGCACTGTGCAAATTAAATCACGGAGCCAGTTGGCTTGTGGGTGGCTCTGGTGACTGGGTGGTTGGGTGGGCGGTGTGTCAGAGGTGGAGCACATGCAAATGAATGTGTATCATCCTGCTAGTGAGAGTGAAAACTCATGCAGGAGTGTGCCTGCTTGTCAGTGGGTTATGCACCTTGCCAGGCGTCAAATCTACATGGAGCAGCTGGAGGGGACAAGAGCAGGTTTGCAAAATATAGATAGAAGAGCATATATGCTGGCTCATTCTCCATGATTGTGTCAGCTTATGTTTTGGTGCACTGCACTTTCCTCCGCTAAGTTTTAGCCATTTTGGTTAAACGCAAGTGTAGTTGCTTCTCGCCCTTTTGGCTGTGATCTTGTATCGTGGTTGAAGAGTCTGCTGGAGGGATTGTTTTCTTCATTGACGAGAGACTGAAGATATTACAGGATGGAAGGCTTGGGAACACTATCTGTTTTTCAGTTGTGGAAGAGTTGAAAGACAGCTTTTACTTGCCAATATCTCTCTTTTGCAAAGAGCTACGCATTGGAAAATTCAGGGCTATACCGTGTAGATGAAGCACTAACAGGGGGCTTTAAAATTTTCATTCTAGTTTCCTTCGTTTGGGAGAAAAATGCAAAGGTACAAGACAGCTTTTCCTTGCCAATATCTCTCTTTTGCAAAGAGCTGCACATTGGAAAATTCAGGGCTATGCCATGTAGATGATGGCCTAACAGGAGGCTTTAAAATTTTCTTTCTAGTGTCCTTCGTTTGGGAGAAAAATGCAAAGGTACAAGACAGCTTTTCCTTGCCAATATCTCTCTTTTGCAAAGAGCTGCACATTGGAAAATTCAGGGCTATGCCATGTAGATGATGGCCTAACAGGAGGCTTTAAAATTTTCTTTCTAGTGTCCTTCGTTTGGGAGAAAAATGCAAAGGTACAAGACAGCTTTTCCTTGCCAATATCTCTCTTTTGCAAAGAGCTACGCATTGGAAAATTCAGGGCTATGCCGTGTAGATGATGGCCTAACAGGAGGCTTTAAAATTTTCTTTCTAGTGTCCTTCGTTTGGGAGAAAAATGCAAAGGTACAAGACAGCTTTTCCTTGCCAATATCTCTCTTTTGCAAAGAGCTACGCATTGGAAAATTCAGGGCTATACCGTGTAGATGAAGCACTAACAGGAGGCTTTAAAATTTTCATTCTAGTGTCCTTCGTTTGGGAGAAAAATGCAAAGGTAGCTTGTGCCATCGCCACTCTGCTCCTTGTGCCGCCTTGACGGTTTACATGAGCCACTGCGGTGACGTTGTCTGACTGGATCAGAACCGGTTGGTCGCAAAGTAAGGTCTCCGCTTGACGTAGGGCATTGTATATGGCCCCTAGTTTCAGGATGTTGATGTGAAGACAAGTCTCTTGACTTGACCAAAGCCCTTGGAAATTTCTTCCCTGTGTGACTGCTCCCCAACCTTGGAGGCTTGCATCTGTGGTCACCAGGATCCAGTACTGAATGCCGAATCTGCGTCACTCGAGGAGGTGAGCACTCTGCAGCCACCACAGGAGTGATACCCTGACCCTGGGGGACAGGGTGATCAACCAATGCATCTGTAAATGTGACCCAGACCACTTGTCCAGTAGGTCCCATTGGAAAGTATTCGCATGGAACCTGCCGAATGGAATGGCTTTGTATGATGCCACCATCTTTCCCAGGACTCGAGTGCAGTGATGCACTGACACAAGTTTTGGTTTCAATAGGTTCCTGACCAGAGTCATGAGTTCCTGGGCCTTTTCTATCGGGAGATAAACCCTCTTCTGGTCTGTGTCCAGAATCATGCCCAAGAAAGACAGACGAGTCGTAGGAACCAACTGCGACTTTGGGATATTGAAAATCCAGCCGTGTTGCTGTAACACTTTCAGTGAAAGTGATACGCTGTTCAGCAACTGCTCTCTTGATCTCGCTTTTATGAGATCGCTCAAGTACGGGATAATTGTGACACCTTGCTTGCGCAGGAAAACCATCATTTCCACCATTACCTTGGTGAAAATTCTCTGGGCCGTGGAGAGACCAAACAGCAACGTCTGAAATTGGCAATGACAGTCCTGTACCGCAAATCTGAGGTACGACTGATGAGATGGATAAATTTGGACATGAAGGTATGCATCCTGTACACAAATGCGGACAACAGGTGTCAAGCCGTGTGTTGCCTTTGTCAAGCTGTAATAAGTAGGGGTAAGGACGTTAACCACCTCAGAACATCCTCCCTTATACGTCACCTGCAGCGCATTAATCATAAGTCAGTGACAAGTTCAAAAACTTTGGATGACAGCGGAAGCAGTCCACTGACCACTAAATCCCTTCCTCTTGTAACCAATCTCCTGCAAACCACACCACCAACTCCCTCAGTGTCAATTTCCTCCTTAGACAGGAGAGCCAATAGTCCTGCAGGCCATGTCACTGGCAAGTCTGACGAGTCCTCTCCTGCCTGGGATTCCTCCGATGCATCCTTGAGTGTAACGCCTACTGCTGCTGGCGCTGCTGTTGTTGCTGCTGGGAGTCGATCGTCATCCCAGAGGGGAAGTCGGAAGACCACTTGTACTACTTCCAGTAGGCAATTGACTGTCCAACAGTCCTTTGCGAGGAAGATGAAATATCACAGCAGTCATCCTGCTGCAAAGCGGATAACTCAGGTCTTGTCAGCCTGGGTGGTGAGAAACGTGGTTCCGGTATCCATCGTTAATTCAGAGGCAACTAGAGACTTGATTGAGGTACTGTGTCCCCGGTACCAAATGCCATCTAGGTTCCATTTCTCTAGGCAGGCGATACCGAAAATGTACACAGACCTCAGAAAAAGAGTCACCAGTGTCCTAAAAAATGCAGTTGTACCCAATGTCCACTAGTCCACATGTCCGTGGTTAAGTGGAGCAGGGCAGACTCAGGACTATATGACTGTGACAGCCCACTGGGTAGATGTATTGCCTCCCGCAGCAAGAACAGCAGCGGCGGCACCAGTAGCAGCATCTCGCAAATGCCAACTCGTTCCTAGGCAGGCTACGCTTTGTATCACCGCTTTCCATAAGAGGCACACAGCTGACAACCTCTTACGGAAACTGAGGAACATCATCGCAGAATGGCTTACCCCAATTTGACTCTCCTGGGGATTTGTGACATCGGACAACGCCACCAATATTGTGCGTGCATTACATCTGGGCAAATTCCAGCACGTCCCATGTTTTGCACATACATTGAATTTGGTGGTGCAGAATTATTTAAAAAACGACAGGGGCGTGCAAGAGATGCTGTCGGTGGCCCGAAGAATTGCGGGCCACTTTCTGCATTCAGCCACCGCGTGCCGAAGACTGGAGCACCACCAAACATTCCTGAACCTGCCCTGCCATCCTCTGAAGCAAGAGGTGGTAACGAGGTGGAATTCAACCCTCTATATGCTTCAGAGGATGGAGGAGCAGCAAAAGGCCATTCAAGCCTATACATCTACCCACGATATAGGCAAAGGAGGGGGAATGCACCTGACTCAAGCGCAGTGGAGAATGATTTCAACGTTGTGCAAGGTTCTGCAATCCTTTGAACTTGCCACACGTGAAGTCAGTTCAGACACTGCCAGCCTGAGTCAGGTCATTCCCCTCATCAGGCTTTTGCAGAAGAAGCTGGAGACATTGAAGGAGGAGCTAAAACAGAGCGATTCCGCTAGGCATGTGGGACTTGTGGATGGAGCCCTTAATTCGCTTAACCAGGATTCAATCTGTTGAAATCAGAGCAATAAATTTTGGCCACCGTGCTCGATCCTAGATTTAAAACCTACATTGTATCTCTCTTTCCTGCAGACACAAGTCTGCAGAGGTTCAAAGACCTGCTGGTGAGAAAATTGTCAAGTCAAGCGGAACGTGACCCGTCAACAGCTCCTCCTTCACATTCTCCCGCAACTGGGGGTGCGAGGAAAAGGCTAAGAATTCCGAGCCCACCCGCTGGCGGTGATGCAGGGCAGTCTGGAGTGAGTGCTGACATCTGGTCCGGACTGAAGGACCTGGCAACGATTACTGACATGTCGTCTACTGTCACTGCATATGATTCTGTCACCTTTGAAAGAATGGTGGAGGATTATATGAGTGACCGCATCCAGGTAGGCACGTCAGACAGTCCGTATGTATACTGGCAGGAAAAAGAGGCAATTTGGAGGCCCTTGCACAAACTGGCTTTATTCTACCTAAGTTGCCCTCCCTCCAGTGTGTACTCCAAAAGAGTGTTTAGTGCAGCCGCTCACCTTGTCAGCAATCGGCGTACGAGGTTACTTCCAGAAAATGTGGAGAAGATGATGATCATCAAAATGAATTATAATCAATTCCTCCGTGGAGACATTCACCAGCAATTGCCTCCAGAAAGTACACAGGGATCTGAGATGGTGGATTCCAGTGGGGACGAATTAATAATCTGTGAGGAGGGCGATGTACACAGTGAAAGGGGTGAGGAATCGGAGGATGATGAGGTGAACATCTTGCCTCTGTAGAGCCAGTTTGTGCAAGGAGAGATTGATTGCTTCTTTTTTGGTGGGGGTCCAAACCAACCAGTCATTTCAGTCAGCCGTGTGGCAGACCCTGTTGCTGAAATGATGGGTTCGTCAATGTTTTTCTTTTCAATCTAAGCCCCTGCAGTTTTTTGTAAGAATCTGCTTCGCTATGATGATCAACAAGTCACAAGGGCAAACACTCAGGGCTGGAGGCGTAGATCTTAGGACCAGCTGCTACAAGCATGGCAAAGGTGTCACTATCATTGGTGACACCCAGAAAGGCAGCGAGGGAGATTGTAATGCAGTGCGCGCAGATAAGCAGCGCAATGGTAAAATGGAGGAATGGTCTCATAGGTAGGGGTGTGGCCTGTTGGCCTGAATCTCCATTTTGTTGCTCCGGGTATCCCGGGGGTTGAGTGCTGCACCCGGGGACTAGTGTGTGAGTGGTGCTGGCTCCTGCACAGTGACAGAAACTGGGTGTTGCACGTAATGTCACAGTGAAACACCCATATTCTGTCACTGAAGAGGAGCCGGCACTTTGGTGTCACCCCCCTTGGCGGGTGACACTCGGGTGTGGGCCGCAACCCCGTTGTGATGCCACTGACCCATGGGAAGCTTTACGTGGCTTACCCATGTGTTAGTAGCCCCAAGCATCTTTTGTGTTAGTCCCTGAAGAAAAACTTCAAATATTTACAAATAAATTTTGTAATCAATGGGCCTAATTCAGTAAGGATTGCAAATTCTGCTAAGTAACAGAATTTGCAATCCTTTGGTTCGCATGCTGGGGCCACCCAGCATGCCGCCTCCCTTCTTGACCACGCTGAAATTGCAGTCGCAGTGCAGTTCAGCGTGATCATAAAAAATGGGTTAGCCTCCTGTTGGTGCAGACTGTATGTGTGCGCAGGAAGCCGCCACCATTTTTGTGATCGCAGCTGCTGCATGTGATGTCATGCAACCGCTCTGACCACGCCTCCTGTTTCTCCGTTGCCGACCCCATTTTGAAGCCCTGCCCACGCACCGCTCCATCTCCGACTTGGAAATGGAGTGTTGCTGACCCCCCCCCCCCCAGCACCGATTGACAGTCAGAGGCGATCGCATTAACTGCGGGGTGCCGCAGAAAATGCAGGCGCATGCGTATGCTCTTAGCAATTTTTGCAGTTGGACTGCTTATTGCGATTGCAATCCAACCTGAATCAGGCTCTATTACCTATCACAATGCACTGCGGGTAGTACAAAATGGGGTTAATATAAGAGAAAACCCCCCAGAGCTGTGCTCCTTAACTGTCCCTGGTGGCTAGTGGAGCGGCTGCCCAGTAATCAGTGTCCACGCCAGTGCGCACATGGCCCGCCCCCTACAGCCACGCTGGATCACGGTATAGTGTGGGCACAGAAGTCCCTTACCTCCCTTTCATCAGCGGCCTCGTGATCCCGGAGGGCGGTGTGTGTGTGACTGACCTTAGGAAGAAACCGGAGCCTCCGCTGCAGTGACCCAGCAACCAGGGCGCGGGAGTATACTGCGCCGCTGGGAGTGATGGAGCTGCAGTAAAGATGTCTATTAGACCTAGCCTGCTGCAGCCCTTGTAGATTCTTATAAAAAAAAGTTCTTCTTTTCTTGTCAAAATTAATAGCTAAGAATAGGCTGCCTGAGGCAGCCCCCTCTTAAGTGGCCTGCTACTGAAGGCACCAACTACAAACTGAGCTCCCTGTTCATGGAAGCGAGGTTATAGAGCAGGGGGCGCTGAGCATCTTGGGAACAGTCAAAAGCTTTGAGCCTGTTGGTGCCTCAGATCAAGATCCTACTCTACACCCCAATGTGAATCCTTGTGGAGTCCAGTGTACCCCACAGAAGAAATGAATGTGTCACACCCATTGGCAGCAACATTAGAATAGCTGCTGATGGGCACAATTGAGAAAGGAAGGGGGGAAAACATTTGAATCCAGCACATATATGTAATTTGAATATGTAATTTGTACCTTCCTACTTTAAAATGTAATGGATGAACCTCACCCTGTGAGAACTATCTTCATGATCAAGAGATCTCATACGCAAGAAAAGCATGTGCTGGGATAGGGCTGTGGAGGGCGGCTGCTCGGGCACACACCCGTCAAGTTAAGGAGATTCAACTGAGGAAGCACAAGGGAACTGCAGGGAGACCACATATTTTCAGATGAACATGAGAGGGCGGAAGGCTGCCTAATACTGAAGCACCCTCAAACATCAAACCATATGCAACAACTAGTACAAGCATTCCTGGGGAAAGGTCTGCAGCAGACGGATTTGCATACAGTGATGTCATCCAAGCAATGGGCATAGTTGGCTGCAACCCTCGTCTGCATATGAAAAGAGAAAATGGTCACGCAGGGCATGGCGGCCTTTGTGGGGTTGCGCTTGGATGACCCCTAGATCGCTTTATACACCCCCATCAGTGTGGGGCTCATGTTGGCCATGCCCAAGCCCCTGAAGCATTCAAGCTGATTTCTTGCAGCAGCTGGACCCAGTAACAGCTCCAGAGTTGCTCTACAAGACAAGTAAAAGGGTGTGAGCCCTGCAGCACCACCTGTAGTTTGCATACACACATATATAGGACAGCATCTCTTATATGCCCCAGGGGCAATAAAATAGTAGCCTTATCTAGGGTATCCGTCCATGCCGCTACAGCACTACACACCAAGGCCGACGCAATTGCCGGTCTGAGTAAGGTACCTGAATGTGTATAAATGGACTTCAGGGTAATCTCCTGTTTGCGGTCAGCAGACTCTTTGAGGGTAGCCGTATCCTGGGACGGGAGGGCTACCTTCTTGGATAAGCGTGTTAATGCTTTGTCCACCCAAGGGGAGGATTCCCATCGTAACCTATCCGTTGATGGGAAAGGGGAATCCTTTTGGAAATCTGCAGGAGATTCCCAAGCTTTTTCACATAACTCGTTCAGCTCGTGTGAGGGGGGAAAGGTTACCTCAGGCTTCTTTCCCTTGTACATATGTACCCTCTTGTCAGGGACAGGGGGCTCCTCTGTGATGTGCAAAACATCTTTTATTGCCATAATCATATATCAAATGTATTTTGCCAATTTTGGCTGTAACTTTGCATCATCGTAATCGACACTGGAGTCAGAATCCGTGTCGGTATCTGTGTCAACAATCTGGATAGTGGGCGCTTATGAGACCCTGACAGTCCCTGCGACATAGGATTAGGCATTGGTTGAGACCCTGACTGTCCCAAAGCTTCTGCCTTGTCTAATCTTTTGTGCAATGAGTTTACACTAGCATTTAAAACATTCCACATATCCATCCAATCAGGTGTCGGCGGAGACACCACGTTCATTTGCTCCCGCTCCTCTCTAATATAGCCTTCTTCCTCAGACATGTCGACACACGCGTACCGACACACCACACACACAGGGAATACTTTTACTGAAGACATTTCCCCCACAAGGCCCTTTGGAGAGACAGAGAGAGAGTATGCCAGCACATACCCCAGCGCTATATAACCCAGGAATAGCACAGTAACTTAATGTTTGAACAATCGGTGAGGGGGAACATCTTGAAACCCCAGTTTGTACCCTTGGGACACTATTTGTAAAACACACGAGTCCATGTCCGAATGAATCCAGAACTGACTGAAGAGTTTTAGACGTGCCCCCACTGGTGCGGGCTCCTGCAAGAGAGCCCCAGCGTCATGCAGTGGATTTGGCAGAAGCAGAGGATGATCTCTGCTCCTGCGATCTTGAAGAGGATGCAGACCTCTTCTCTCTTCTCCTTCCTCTACCTGCAAAGAAAGGGGAATCTTAACTTCTTGCATATCTATTGGGCCGAAATGACTGCATCAGATAATGATGCGTCTTCATCCGTTGGGAGGGAACATAGGGCAAGAAGGTTGACTTACCTGCGGGAGCTGCCGAGATCAAATTAACTAGGCAGTCACCAAACAAGGCTTCACCTTCATAGGGAAGAGACTCCCTTTCTTCTTGGAGTCAGCATCAGCATTCTCTTGGTGAATCCACAATGCCCTCCTATCCGACACTGCCATGAAATTGGCCCGTGAACTCAAGAGTCCTATATCCCTTGCAGACTCACGTAAGTATGCTGCAGTGTCCTTGATATGATACAACGTAAGGAGTATCCCATCTCTCCAGGGTATCTATATCGGATGACAAGGTATTCGACCAATTCTTGAATACTACTACTCACCCATGCACATGTAATGGCAGGTCTAAGTAATGTACCCGTGGTTACATAACTAGAAATAATGTAGCTTCCTGCATACAATTCGCTGGATTTGTGACAGGGCCCCGTGCAGAACAGGGGGCGACTCCCACTTTATTCTGTCCGCGGCGGGAAATGAATAAACAACCAGAATCCTTTTGGGGATTTGAAACCATCTTGTCGAGCTGGCCCAGACTTTCTCAAACAGAGATGGAGGAACGTTACATCAGCTTTCATTATATATCTATATATACATACATATAGACCCCTTTGTCAGGAACAGCAGGGTCTTCAGTGATTTTAATATGTCCTTAATATCCACAATCATGTACTGAATGCTCCTTGCCAATATTGGATCTAATCAGGAAACATTATGGTCGACATAAGTATCAGTATCCGTGTCAGTATCAGTGTGTAGTAACTGGGCAAAATAACATTTTTGCGACCCAGCGGGGCCTGAGGGAAAAGAAACATAGCCATGAATATCACATCTATTCTCTACGTCTGTGTCTGGGACACAGATTTATCCAACCTTACTCTGATATTACTGAAACATTTACCCAGTCAGTTATTGGTGGTGCCAACAGGGCCACCATCATATGTCTGCATTCCTAATATAGTTTCCTCTTGGGAAAAACATTCAGCCACCGACATGTTGACACACATATACCAAGTACCCACAGACACACCGGCTTATGGGGGACAGACCGTCAGTAAATCTGTCAGAGGGACACAGAGGATTTTTCAGCTCACAATCCAGCGCCAAAAGTACACAGTCTGGGAAATAATAAACTCTATAGTGATAGACTTGTAATGCTCTAAAGATGTTCTGGTGAGGTGAGGAAGAAGCCCCGCCGCTGTAATGGCGCGTATCTGTCCCGCTCAGAAATAATTAATTACGCTAGTGGGGTAAGGACAGTGCCCAGGCACTAATGTCCACTTTTTCCAGCCTTTTGTGAGGAATTTATGCTGCCCAGGGTGCCCCCCCCCCCGTGCCCTGCACCCTGCAGTGCCTGTGTTTGTGTGTAAGCATGGCGCGCAGCGTTCCGCTCGCTGCTCGGTACCTCAGAATGCCGTCACTGAAGAAGAAGTCTTCTGTTCTTCTGCTACTCACCTGTCTTCTGGCTCTGTAAGGGGGTGACGGCAGGCTGCGGGAGTGTGCATCTAGGCGTACCCAGCGATCAGCACCCTCAGGAGCTAATGGTGTCCTGTCAGCCTGAAGCAGAGCCATTGAACTCACTAGAAGTTGGTCATACTTCTCTCCCCTAAGTCCCACGAAGCAGGGAGACTGTTGCCAGCAGCCTCCCTGAAAATAAAAAAAACTAACAAGTCTTTTCAGAGAAACTCAGTAGAGCTCCCCTGTAGTGCATCCAGTATCACTGCGCACAATACTAAAACTGGAGTCTGGAGGAGGGGCATAGAGGGAGGAGACAGTTCACACCCTTTGAAAGTCTTAAAGTGCCCATGTCTCCTGCGGATCCCGTCTATACCCCATGGTTCTTAATGTGACCCCAGCATCCTCTAGGACGTATGAGAAAACAAATAACGCACACACGAGGAGGAGAGAACTAAGGAAGCTATAAGGAGAAGAGGGGAGGGAGGGGGGGTTGAAAGGTAAGGTAGTAAAGGCATATTGGATAAACTACAACCTTATACATATTCATTAATGTACCAGTAGTTAGAAGTAGAAGAGCTCTAACAGAAACCACAAAGCTTATCTAAAGCCACACCACACTGGATATGCCCAATCTCATTTGATTTTTGAAGCAAAGCAGTATTGGACTTTGTTAATACATGGATGGGAGACTGCTTGGTAGTATCAGATTCTTTAGGTGTTTTTAAACTACCAACACCATTTTCTTGGTACATTTAATTTTTACATGTATTCTTTTATGTACCAGAAGTTAGAAGTAGAAGAGCTGTAACAGAAACCACCAGCTCATCTACAGCCACAGCACACTGGATTTGCCCAATCTCTCCTGATCATGGAAGCTGAGCAGTGTTGGTCCTGGTTTTAGTACTTGGATGGGAGACCACAAGGAAATACCAGGAGCTGTGTGTATTTTTACAATACTAACACCGTTCTCTTGATGCATTCCATTTTGAAACATTGGGGCAGATCTATTAAGCCTGGTGAACTGATAAAGTGCAAGGTGATAAAGTACCAGCCAGTCAGCTCCTAACTGTCATTTTTCAAACCCAGCCTGTGACATGGCAATTAGGAGCTGATTGGCTGGTACTTTATCACCATGCAAATTATCATTTCACCAGGTTTAATAAATCGGCTGCTTACTCATTTATGTACGAGTAGTTAGAAGTAGAAGAACTCTAACAGAAACCACTAAGCTCATCTACAGCCACACCACACTGTATATGCCCAATATCACCTGATTTTAGGCCTGGTTTGTTCTTGGATGTGAGACCACCTGGGAATACCAGGTGCTGTAGGTAGTTTTATACTACCAACACCGTTCTCTTGATGCATTATATTTTGAAACTTATTCATTGATGTACCAGTAGTTAGAAGTAGAAGTTAGAAACAGCAAAAATCATCTACAGCCGCATCACACTGGATATGTCCAATCTCATCTGATGTTGGAAGCTAAGCAGTGTTGTGCCTGGTTAGTTTTTGGATCTCAGGTCCTGCCTTCTGGTTTGGCCACGGCACCTCGGAAATTCACCAAGGTCATGGCCGTGATGACGACCCTTCACCATCGGTGGACCAGGGAGGAATCTCTCCTCCCGATAAACATTCTGGAATTGCGGGCAGTGTTCAATTCATTGACACTGGCCCTGCCTCTAGTACAGAACAGGCCTGTTCAAGTACAATCGGACAACGACACCACGGTAGTGTACACAAATCATCAAGGCGGCACTCGAAATTGCATGGCAAAGCTGGAAGTATCAAAAATCCTCAGTTGGGTAGAACGTCATCTGCCAGCAATATCGGCAGTGTTCATTCCCGGAGTCCTCAACTGGGAAGCGGATTTCCTCAGTCGTCAGTACGTTAACGCTGGAGAGTGGAGAGGCCGCAGCAGAAATGTCTGCACTGGTGTCAGTAGGTGACTGAGGCAGGGATGACTGGGAGATAGTGGGTGACTGAAGCATGTATGACTGGGAGATAGTGGGTGACTGAGGCCGGGGTGACTGGGAGATAGTCAGTGACTAAGGCAGGGGTGATAGGGATATAGTGGATGACTGTGGCAGGGGTGACAGGGACAGTAGGAGACTGAGGCAGGGGTGACAGGGATAGTGGGTGACTGAGGCAGGGGTGATAGGGTGACAGTGGGTGACTGAGGCAGAGGTGACAGGGATAGTGGGTGACTGAGGTAGGGGTGATATGGAGATAGTGGTTGACTGAGGCAGGGGTGACAGAGATAGTGGGTGACTAAAGCAGGGGTGACTGGTATAGTGGGTGACTGAGGCAGGGGTCGCAGGTATAGTGGTTAACTGAGGCAGCGGTGACTGGGAGATAGTGGGTAACTGGGGCAGGGGTGACAGGGAAAGTGTGTGACTCAGGCAGGGGTGATAGGGAGATAGTGGGCAGCAGATCACTGCCTCGCTGACAGCAGCACATCCCTGCTTCACTGACAGCAGCACATCCCTGCCTCATTGACAGCAGCACATGCCTGCCTCACTTATAGCAGCACATCCCTGCCTCACTGGCAGCAGCAGATCCCTGCCTCACTGGCAGCAGCAGATCACTGCTTCACTGGCAGCAGCAGATCACTGCTTCACTGACAGCAGCACATCCCTGCCTCACTGGCAGCAGCAGATCCCTGCCTTACTGACAGCTGTATTCAGACCTGATCTCTGCTGTGCATATTCACACAACAGGAGATCAGGTCTGAAGTGTGTGTGTGTGTGCTGGTGCCGCAGTGCACCGGCACATGCCAGAGATGCGATCAGCATCTCTGCCCAGTGAGCGCCTCTGCCAACACATACTTATCTTGCATATGAGATCTCTTGATCATGAAGATAGTTCTCACAGGGTGAGGTTCATCCATTACATTTTAAAGTAGGAAGGTACAAATTACATATTCAAATTACATATATGTGCTGGATTCAAATGTTTTCCCCCCTTCCTTTCTCAATTGTGCCCATCAGCAGCTATTCTAATGTTGCTGCCAATGGGTGTGACACATTCATTTCTTCTGTGGGGTACACTGGACTCCACAAGGATTCACATTGTGGTGTAGAGTAGGATCTTGATCTGAGGCACCAACAGGCTCAAAGCTTTTGACTGTTCCCAAGATGCTCAGCGCCCCCTGCTCTATAACCTCGCTTCCATGAACAGGGAGCTCAGTTTGTAGTTGGTGCCTTCAGTAGCAGGACACTTAACAGGGGGCTGCCTCAGGCAGCCTATACTTAGCTATTAATTTTGACAAGAAAAGAAGAACTTTTTTTATAAGAATGTACAAGGGCTGCAGCAGGCTAGGTCTAATAGACATCTTTACTGCAGCTCCATCACTCCCAGCGGCGCAGTATACTCCCGTGCCCTGGTTGCTGGGTCACTGCAGCGGAGGCTCCGGTTTCTTCCTAAGGTCAGTCACACACACACCGCCCTCCGGGATCACGAGGCCGCTGATGAAAGGGAGGTAAGGGGCTTCTGTGCCCACACTATACCGTGATCCAGCATGGCTGTAGGGGGCGGGCCGTGTGCGCACTGGCGTGGACACTGATTACTGGGCAGCCGCTCCACTAGCCACCAGGGACAGTTAAGGAGCACAGCTCTGGGGGGTTTTCTCCTATATTAACCCCATTTTGTACTACCTGCAGTGCATTGTGATAGGTAATAGAGCCTGATTCAGGTTGGATTGCAATCACAATAAGCAATCCAACTGCAAAAATTGCTAAGAGCATACGCATGCGCCTGCATTTTCTGTGACTGTCAATCGGTGCGGGGGGGGGGGGGGGGTCAGCAACACTCCATTTCAAAGTCGGAGATGGAGCGGTGCGGGGGCAGGGCTTCAACGGAGAAACAGGAGGCGTGGTCTGAGCGGCTGCATGACATCACATGCAGCCGTTGCGATCACAAAAATGGTGGCGGCTTCCTGCGCACACGTACAGTCTGCACCAACAGGAGGCTAACCCATTTTTTATGATCACGCTGAACTGCACTGAGACTGCAATTTCAGCGTGGTCAAGAAGGGAGGCGGCATGCTGGGTGGCCATGCCCTGTGATGGGTGGCCCCAGCATGCGAACCAAAGGATTGCAAATTCTGTTACTTAGCAGAATTTGCAATCCTTACTGAATTAGGCCATTGATTACAAAATTGTAAACAATATTTGAAGTTTTTCTTCAGGGACTAACACAAAAGATGCTTGGGGCTACTAACACATGGGTAAGCCACGTAAAGCTTCCCATCGGTCAGTGGCATCACAACGGGGTTGCGGCACACACCCGAGTGTCACCCGCCAAGTGGGGTGACACCAAAGTGCCGGCTCTTCTTCAGTGACAGAATATGGGTGTTTTACTGTGACATTACGTGCAACACCCAGTTTCTGTCACTGTGCAGGAGCCAGCACCACCCACACACTAGTCCCCGGGTACAGCCCCCAACCCCCGGGATACCCGCAGCAACAAAATGGTGATTCAGGTCACGCCCCTACCTATGAGACCATGCCTCCTTTTTACCATTGCGCTGCTTATCTGCGCGCACTGCATTACAATCTCCCTCGCCGCCTCTCTGGGTGTCACCAGTGATAGTGACACCTCTGCCATGCTTGTAGCAGCTGGTCCTAAGATCTACGCCTCCAGCCCTGAGTGTTTTCCCTTGTGACTTGTTGATCATCATTGCGAAGCAGATGCTTACAGAAAACTGCAGGGGTTTAGATTGAAAAGAAAAACATTGACGAACCCATCATTTCAGCGACAGGGTCTGCCACACGACTGACTGAAATGACTGGTTGGTTTGGGCCCCCACCAAAAAAGAATCAATCAATCTCTCCTTGCACAAACTGGCTCTACAGAGGCAAGATGTCCACCTCATCATCCTCCGATTCCTCACCCCTTTCACTGTGTACATCCCCCTCCTCACAGATTATTAATTCGTCCCCACTGGAATCCACCATCTCAGATCCCTGTGTACTTTCTGGAGGCAATTGCTGGTGAATGTCTCCACGGAGGAATTGATTATAATTCATTTTGATGATCATCATCTTCTCCACATTTTCTGGAAGTAACCTTGTACGCCGATTGCTGACAAGGTGAGCGGCCGCACTAAACACTCTTTCGGAGTACACACTGGAGGGAGGGCAACTTAGGTAGAATAAAGCCAGTTTGTGCAAGGGCCTCCAAATTGCCTCTTTTTCTCCACCATTCTTTCAAAGGTGACAGAATCATATGCAGTGACAGTAGACGACATGTCAGTAATCGTTGCCAGGTCCTTCAGTCTGGACCAGATGTCAGCACTCACTCCAGACTGTCCTGCATCACCGCCAACGGGTGGGCTCGGAATTCTTAGCCTTTTCCTCGCACCCCCAGTTGCGGGAGAATGTGAAGGAGGAGCTGTTGACGGGTCACGTTCCGCTTGACTTGACAATTTTCTCACCAGCAGGTCTTTGAACCTCTGCAGACTTGTGTCTGCCGGAAAGAGAGATACAATGTAGGTTTTAAATCTAGGATCGAGCACGGCGGCCAAAATGTAGTGCTCTGATTTCAACAGATTGAATCCTGGTTAAGCAAATTAAGGGCTCCATCCACAAGTCCCACATGCCTAGTTGAATCGCTCTGTTTTAGCTCCTCCTTCAATGTCTCCAGCTTCTTCTGCAAAAGCCTGATGAGGGGAATGACCTGACTCAGGCTGGCAGTGTCTGAACTGACTTCACGTGTGGAAAGTTCAAAGGGTTGCAGAACCTTGCACAACGTTGAAATCATTCTCCACTGCGCTTGAGTCAGGTGCATTCCCCCTCCTTTGCCTATATCGTGGGCAGATGTATAGGCTTGAATGGCCTTTTGCTGCTCCTCCATCCTCTGAAGCATATAGAGGGTTGAATTCCACCTCGTTACCACCTCTTGCTTCAGATGATGGCAGGGCAGGTTCAGGAATGTTTGGTGGTGCTCCAGTCTTCGGCATGCGGTGGCTGAAGGCATAAAGTGGCCCGCAATTCTTCGTGCCACCGACAGCATCTCTTGCACGCCCCTGTCGTTTTTTAAATAATTCTGCACCACCAAGTTCAATGTATGTGCAAAACATGGGACGTGCTGGAATTTGCCCAGATGTAATGCACGCACAATATTGGTGGCGTTGTCCGATGTCACAAATCCCCAGGAGAGTTCAATTGGGGTAAGCCATTCTGCGATGATGTTCCTCAGTTTCCGTAAGTGGTTGTCAGCTGTGTGCCTCTTATGGAAAGCGGTGATACAAAGCGTAGCCTGCCTAGGAACGAGTTGGCAATTGCGAGATGCTGCTACTGGTGCCGCCGCTGCTGTTCTTGCTGCGGGAGGCAATACATCTACCCAGTGGGCTGTCACAGTCATATAGTCCTGAGTCTGCCCTGTTCCACTTAACCACAGACAAGTGGACATTGGGTACAACTGCATTTTTTAGGACACTGGTGACTCTTTTTCTGAGGTCTGTGTACATTTTCGGTATCGCCTGCCTAGAGAAATGGAACCTAGAGGGTATTTGGTACCGGGGACACAGTACCTCAATCAAGTCTCTAGTTGCCTCTAAATTAACGATGGATACCGGAACCACGTTTCTCACCACCCAGACCTGAGTTATCCGCTTTGCAGCAGGATGACTGCTGTGATATTTCATCTTCCTCGCAAAGGACTGTTGGACAGTCAATTGCTTACTGGAAGAAGTACAAGTGGTCTTCCGACTTCCCCTCTGGGATGACGATCGACTCCCAGCAGCAACAACAGCAGCGCCAGCAGCAGTAGGCGTTACACTCAAGGATGCATCGGAGGAATCCCAGGCAGGAGAGGACTCGTCAGACTTGCCAGTGACATGGCCTGCAGGACTATTGGCTCTCCTGTCTAAGGAGGAAATTGACACTGAGGGAGTTGGTGGTGTGGTTTGCAGGAGCTTGGTTACAAGAGGAAGGGATTTAGTGGTTAGTGGACTGCTTCCGCTGTCATCAAAAGTTTTTGAACTTGTCACTGACTTATGATGAATGCGCTGCAGGTGACGTATAAGGGAGGATGTTCCGAGGTGGTTAACGTCCTTATCCCTACTTATTACAGCTTGACAAAGGCAACACACGGCTTGACACCTGTTGTCCGCATTTGTGTACAGGATGCATACCTTCATGTCCCCATTTATCCACCTCATCAGGCGTAACTCAGATTTGCGGTACAGGACTGTCATTGCCAATTTCAGACGTTGCTGTTTGGTCTCTCCATGGCCCTGAGAATTTTCACCAACGTAATGGCGGAAATGATGGTGCTCCTGTGCAAGCAAGGTGTCACAATTATCCCGTACTTGGGCGATCTCATAAAAGCGAGATCAAGAGAGCAGTTGCTGAACAGCGTATCACTTTCACTGAAAGTGTTACAGCAACACGGCTGGATTCTCAATATCCCGAAGTCGCAGTTGATTCCTACTACTCGTCTGTCTTTCTTGGGCATGATTCTGGACACAGACCAGAAGAGGGTTTATCTCCTGATAGAAAAGGCCCAGGAACTCATGACTCTTGTCAGGAACCTATTGAAACCAAAACAGGTGTCAGTGCATCACTGCACTCGAGTCCTGGGAAAGATGGTGGCATCATACGAGGCCATTCCATTCGGCAGGTTCCATGCGAGGACTTTCCAATGGGACCTACTGGACAAGTGGTCCGGGTCACATTTACAGATGCATTGGTTGATCACCCTGTCCCCCAGGGTCAGGGTATCACTCTTGTGGTGGCTGCAGAGTGCTCACCTTCTCGAGGGACGCAGATTCAGCATTCAGGGCTGGATCCTGGTGACCACAGACGCAAGCCTCCAAGGTTGGGGAGCAGTCACACAGGGAAGAAATTTCCAAGGTCTTTGGTCAAGTCAAGAGACTTGTCTTCACATCAACATCCTGGAACTAAGGGCCATATACAATGCCCTACGTCAAGCGGAGACCTTACTTTGCGACCAACCGGTTCTGATCCAGTCAGACAACGTCACCGCAGTGGCTCATGTAAACCGCCAAGGCGGCACAAGAAGCAGAGTGGCGATGGCACAAGCCACCAGAATTCTTCGCTGGGTGGAGAATCACGCAAGCGCACTGTCAGCAGTGTTCATTCCGGGAGTGGACAACTGGGAAGCAGACATCCTCAGCAGACACGACCTACATCCGGGAGAGTGGGGACTTCATCAGGAAGCCTTTGCACAGATTACAAGTCGGTGGGAACTGCCACAGATAGACATGATGCCGTCCTGGCTCAACAAAAAGCTACAGAGGTTTTGCGCAAGGTCAAGAGACCCTCAGGCAGTAGCTGTAGACGCCCTAGTGACACCGTGGGTGTTCCGGTCGGTCTATGTATTTCCTCCTCTTCCTCTCATACCCAAGGTGTTGAGGATAATAAGACAAAGAGGAGTGAGAACAATCCTCATTGTTCCAGATTGGCCACGGAGGACCTGGTATCCGGATCTGCAGGAAATGCTCACAGAAGATCTGTGGCCTCTCCCTCTAAGACAGGACCTGTTGCATCAGGGGCCCTGTCTGTTCCAAGACTTACCGCGGCTGCATTTGACGGCATGGCGGTTGAATGCCGGATCCTAGCATTCCGGTTGAGGTCATCCCTACGCTGATAAAGGCTAGGAAGGATGTAACGTTAAAACATTACACCGTATATGGCGAAATTATGTTTCTTGGTGTGAGGCCAGGAATGCTCCTACGGAAGAATTCCATCTGGGCCGTTTCCTTCACTTCCTACAAACTGGAGTGAATTTGGGCCTAAAATTAGGCTCTATTAAGGTCCAGATTTCAGCCTTATCCATTTTCTTTCAAAAAGAATTGGCTTCTCTTCCAGAAGTTCAGACTTTTGTAAAAGGAGTGCTGCATATTCAGCCTCCTTTTGTGCCTCCGGTGGCACCTTGGGACCTTAACGTGGTGTTAAGTTTTCTAAAATTACACTGGTTTGAACCACTTAAAACAGTGGAGTTAAAATATCTCACATGGAAGGTGGTCATGTAATTAGCCTTGGCTTCGGCTAGGCGAGTGTCGGAATTAGCGGCTTTGTCACATAAAAGCCCATATTTGGTATTCCATGTGGATAGAGCGGAATTGCAGACCCGTCCTCAATTCCTACCAAAAGTGGTCTCATCTTTTCATATGAACCAACCTATTGTGGTGCCTGTGGCTACGCGTGACTTGGAGGATTCCGAGTTACTTGATGTGGTTAGGGCTTTGAAAATTTACGTGGCCAGGACGGCTAGAGTCAGGAAAACTGAAGCGCTGTTTGTCCTGTATGCAACCAACAAGATTGGTGCCCCTGCTTCAAAGCAGGCTATTGCTCGCCGGATTTGTAACACGATTCAGCAAGCGCATTCTATGGCTGGATTGCAGTTACTGAAATCGGTCAAGGCCCATTCCACGAGGAAAGTGGGCTCTTCTTGGGCGGCTGCCCGAGGGGTCTTGGCACTACAGCTGTGTCAAGCTGCTACTTGGTCGGGTTCACAGTCACACACCTTTGCAAAATACTATAAGTTTGATACCCTGGCTGAGGAGGAACTCATGTTTGCTCAATCGGTGCTGCAGAGTCATCCGCACTCTCCCGCCCGTTTTGGAGCATTGGTATAATCCCCATGGTCCTTACGGAGTCCCCAGCATCCTCTAGGACGTTAGAGAAAATAAGATTTTAAACCTACTGGTAAATCTTTTTCTCGTAGTCCGTAGATGATGCTGGGCGCCCGTCCCAAGTGCGGACTACTTCTGCAATACTTGTATATAGTTATTGCTTCAATAAGGGTTATGTTATAGTTGCATCGGTCCTGCACTGATGCTATGTTGTTTTTTCATACTGATAACTGGGTAGTTTATCACAAGTTATACGGTGTGATTGGTGTGGCTGGTATGAATCTTGCCCTGGATTAACAAATTCCTTTCCTCATACTGTCCGTCTCCTCTGGGCACAGTTTCTCTAACTGTGGCATAGAGGGAGGAGCCAGTGCACACCCAGAACTAAAGTCTTTCTTAAAGTGCCCATGTCTCCTGTGGAGCCCGTCTATCCCCATGGTCCTTACGGAGTCCCCAGCATCCTCTACGGACTACGAGAAAAAGATTTACCGGTAGGTTTAAAATCTTATTTTCTACTTTATTCTTTTCTATCCTAGTTTATTACGACCAACTCTCATCCAAGGAGTTTGATATTCTACTACCTGCATGCAATTTAAATTGCTTAAATTGTTTATATGGTTGATTTGTCCTTCACAATCCATAATCTGCAACTTGGATGTACTTGTGTCATTGAAAATCTTATAATAAAAATGTATATACAGATACTCAACCTGTATATTGAAAAAAAAAAAAAGTTATAAGACATATGCATTCAATATTTGAAGAAACAAAATAAAATAAAGCTATCTATTGGGTTTCACTAACAAGCACACTGGAAGACTTGACTACTGTTAAAAGACATGCATTACATGGTATAGAGCCACAAACCACAATGTAGTAAAATAAAAACAAACTTACATGTGTATCAAACCTATGTGAGGCTTACATTGATAGTGCAAGATCAACACTCTATCAACTGTGCAAACTAGACTGCACATAAATGCCATAAAATTTATCTGAGATTTTAGTAAATAAGGCCCGTTGCTGTCCGGGTCACGCAGCCGTCACGGCCCGCCCCCATACGGTCCGGTCATGTCTGCGTTGTCCTGACTGTGCCCCCAAAATGGCGGCACAACGCCGCTGGCCCGACTCCTCCTGCCCAGTGACCGCCTCTGCCTGTCAATCAGGCAGAGGCGCTCACTGGGCAGAGATGCTGATCGCATCTCTGGCATGTGCCGGTGCACTGCGGCACCAGCACACACGCACTTCAGACCTGATCTCCTGTTGTGTGAATATGCACAGCAGGGATCAGGTCTGAATTAGGCCCTATATACAGCTGTCAGTAAGGCAGGGATGTGCTGCTGCCAGTGAGGCAGGGATGTGCTGCTGGTAGTGAAGCAGTGATGTGCTGCTGTCAGCGAAGCAGTGCTGTGCTGCTGTCAGCGAGACAGGGATGTGCTGCTGTCAGCGAGGCAGGGATGTGCTGCTGTCAGCGAAGCAGGGATGTGCTGCTGTCAGCGAAGCAGGGATGTGCTGCTGTCAGTGAAGCAGGGATGTGCTGCTGTCAGCGAGGCAGGGATGTGCTGCTGTCAGCGAGGCAGGGATGTGCTGCTGTCAGCGAGGCAGGGATGTGCTGCTATAAGTGAGGTAGGGATGTGCTGCTGTCATTGAAGCAGGAATGTGCTGCTGCAGTGAGGCAGAGATATGCAGCCCACTATCTCCCTATCACCCCTGCCTGAGTCACACACTTTCCCTGTCACCCCTGCCTCAGTTACCCACTATCTCCCAGTCACCGCTGCCTCAGTCAACCACTATATCTGCGATCCCTGCCTCAGTCACCCACTATACCAGTCACCCCTGCTTTAGTCACCCACTGTCACCCTATCACCCCTGCTTCAGTCACCCACTATCCCTGTCAACCCTGCCTCAGTCACCCACTATCTCCCAGTCACCCCTGCCTCAGTCAGCCACTATCCCTGTCACCCCTGCCTCAGTCTCTTACTGTCCCTGTCACCCCTGCCACAGTCATCCACTATCTCCCTATCACCCCTGCCTTAGTCATTTATTATACCTGTCACCCACTTTCTTCCCATACTTACCCAACCCCTTCCTATCACCCCTCCCTCAGTAACCCACTATCTCCCTGTCACCCACTATCTCCCAGTCACCCCGGCCTCAGTCACCCACTATCTCCCACTCATACATGCTTCAGTCACCCACTATCTCCCAGTCATCCCTGCCTCAGTCACCTACTGACACCAGTGCAGACATTTCTGCTGCGGCCTCTCCACTCTCCAGCGTGAACGTCCTGACGACTGAGGAAATCCGCTTCCTAGTTGAGGACTCCGGGAATGAACACTGCCGATATTGCTGTCAGATGACTTTCTACCCAACGGAGGATTTTTGATACTTCCAGCTTTGCCATGCAGTTTCGAGTGCCGCCTTGATGATTTGTGTACACTACCGTGGTGGCGTTGTCAGATTGTACTTGAACAGGCCTGTTCTGTACTAGAGGCAGGGCCAGTGTCAATTAATTGAACACTGCCTGCAATTCCAGAATGTATATCAGGAGGAGAGATTCCTCCCTGGTCCACCGACCCTGGAGAAAGTGTTGCTCCAACACCATGGCCCAGCCCAAAAGACTGGCATCCATTGTCAGGAGGACACAGTTGGAGATCCAGAAGGGATGGCCCCTGCTCAACTGTTGGTCCTGTAGCCACCAGCTCAGTGTCAGACGAACCTCCGGAGTCAAGGAGATCATTTGAGACATCATCCGATGAGGCAGGCCGTCCCACTTGGAGAGGATTAACCTCTGCAGAGGGCGGTAATGAAATTGAGCGTACTCTACCATATCGAAAGCCGACACCATGAGGTCTAGTACTTGCATCGCTGTGTGTATCAACACTCTTGGGCGAGAGAGGACGATACTGTCCTGAATTTTCAGGACTTTCTCTGGAGACAGAAACAATTGTTGGCTGTGTGTGTCCAGCAGTGCCCCTAGGTGCACAATGTTCCGAGCAGGGACCAGCGAGGACTTTTTTCAGTTGATGAGCCACCCGTGGACTTTTAGGAATTGGACCGCCAGTTCCAGATAACTGTGGAGAACCTCTTGGGAGTTCACCAGGATCAGCAAGTCGTCCAGATTTGGCAGGATCCTGATTCTCTGATGGTGAAGGGTCGTCATCACGGCCATGACCTTGGTGAATATCCGAGGTGCCGTGGCCAAACCAGAAGGCAGGACTTGAAATCCAAAAACAAACCAGGCACAACACTGCTTAGCTTCCATCATCAGATGAGATTGGACCAGTGGCGTAACTACTGCCCCCGCAGTCCTCGCGGTGGCTTGGGGGCGAGGGGCTGCGGGGGCGCCACTGATTTACAGCAGACTGACATGCGGACGAGCGTCCGCATGTCAGTCTGCAGTCTCCTTCCCTCCGCCGCTTTTTGGAGGGACACGGAGGGCACACAGCGCGCCTCCCTGTGTCCCTCCTGCTGCATCATCTCCGGCGGCCGCGGGTCTAATAGGGGGAAGTGCCGTCCGTGAGCTCTAATTGGCTCACGAACCGGCACTTCCCCCTATTAGACCCGCGGCCGCCGGAGATGATGCAGCAGGAGGGACACAGGAGAGACGAGCTGTGCCCTCCGTGTCCCTCCAAAAAGCGACGGCGGGGGGGGGGGTAAATATCTGGCACTGGGGGCATATATGGCACAGGGGGGGGGGAGGAATATCTGGCACTGGGGCTTTTCTGGCACTGGGGGGAATATCTGGCACTGGGGGCATATCTGGCACTGGGGGGGATATCTGGCACTGGGGCATATATGGCACTGGGGGGGGAATATCTGGCACTGGGGGCATATATGGCACTCGGGGGGGGGATCTGGCACTGGGGGCATATATGGCACGGGGGGCATATATGGCACTGGGGGGAATATCTGGCACTGGGGGCATATATGGCACTGGGGGGGAATATCTGGCACTGGGGGCATATGTGTACCTGGCACATGGGGGGGACGACTATATTTGGCACTGGGGCATGTAAGTACCTGGCACCGTGGGGGAATATCTGGCACTGGGGACATATGTGGCACTGGGAGCACAGCCCTAGCAACAAGGACTACCTCCTAGCAACGAGCATGACACCCAGTGCATGAAACATCTGGCAACGAGCATGACACCCAGTGCATGAAACACCTGGCAACGAGCATGACACCCAGTGCATGAAACCCCTGGCAACGAGCATGACACCCTGAGCATGAAAACCCCTGGCACCGTGCATGGAACCAAGAGCATGAAACCCCTGGCAACGAGCATGACACCCAGTGCATGAAACCCCTGACAACGAGCAGGTAATTGAAAAGTAATTAGAAGCCTTACTGTAGGACTTAATGTGTAATGGGCATTACGGTGTGTGGCATAATGTATCACGGACATTGCGGTGTGTGTCATAATGTGTCGCAGGCATTACGGTGTATGGTATACTATATCGCGGGCATTGTGATATGTGGTATAATGTCTCAGGGTCATTGCAGTGTGTGGCATAATGTATCACGGACATTGCGGTGTGTGTCATAATGTGTCAGGCATTACGGTGTGTGGTATACTATATCACGGGCATTGTGGTATGTGGTATAATGTCTCAGGGTCATTGCAGTGTGGCATAATACATAACGGGCATTGCGATGTGTGGCATAGGGTATAACGGGCAGGGCATTGCGGTATGTGTCACAGGCATTACGGTGTATGGTATACTATATCACGGGCATTGTGGTCTAATGTCTCAAGGTCATTGCAGTGTGTGGCATAATGTGTCACAGGCATTGTATGTGCTATAATGTATCGGGCATTGCAGTGTGTGGCATAATGTATCACGGACATTGCGGTGTGTGTCATAATGTGTCACAGACATTGTATGTGCTATAATGTATCAGGGGCATTGCAGTGTGTAGCATAATGTATAACGGGCATTGCGATTCCTGTCATAATGTGTCACAGGCATTACGGTGTGTGGCATAATGTGTCACAGACATTACGGTGTGTGGCATAATGTGTCGGGGGCATTACAGTGTGTGCATATTGTGTCGTGCATTATTGTGTGCGGCATAATGTCTAAGGGCCATTGCAGTATGTGGCATAATGTATACTGGGCATTACTATAAGGAGGAAAAATGACAAATAATGTAAGGGGCATGAATCAGGATTATTTTTCTTTCCTGTGGTGGCCAACGTATGGGCGTGCAGGTTGCAAAACTGGGGTATAAGGTAGTCTTTTCCTGCAATGCCACGCCCCTTTATGTGAAACCACGCCCACTCCAACAAAACCACGCCCCTTTTTTGACGCGCGCGCCTTAGGCGCGCGCATATTTATCCCTTTCTTGCTCCCAATTATGGAGCATGAAGGGGGGGGGGGGGGGCGCCGAAGAATTTCTTGGCTTGGGGGAGAAAAATTTCTAGTTACGCCACTGGATTGGACATATCCAGTGTGATGCGGCTGTAGATGATTTTTGCTGTTTCTAACTTCTACATCAATGAATAAGTTTCAAAATAGAATGCATCAAGAGAACGGTGTTGGTAGTATAAAACTACCTACAGCACCTGGTATTCCCAGGTGGTCTCACATCCAAGAACAAACCAGGCCTAAGATCAGGTGATATTGGGCATATACAGTGTGGTGTGGCTGTAGATGAGCTTAGTGGTTTCTGTTAGAGTTCTTCTACTTCTAACTACTCGTACATAAATGAATAAGCGGACGATTTATTAAACCTGGTGAAATGATAATTTGCATGGTGATAAAGTACCAGCCAATCAGCTCCTAATTGCCATGTCACAGGCTGGGTTTGAAAAATGACAGTTAGGAGCTGACTGGCTGGTACTTTATCACCTTGCACTTTATCAGTTCACCAGGCTTAATAGATCTGCCCCAATGTTTCAAAATGGAATGCATCAAGAGAACGGTGTTGGTATTGTAAAAATACACACAACTCCTGGTATTTCCTGGTGGTCTCCCATCCAAGTACTAAAACCAGGACCAACACTGCTCAGCTTCCATGATCAGGAGAGATTGGGCAAATCCAGTGTGCTGTGGCTGTAGATGAGCTCGTGGTTTCTGTTAGAGCTCTTCTACTTCTAACTTCTGGTACATAAAAGAATATGTGTAAAAATTAAATGTACAGTACCAAGAAAAGGGTGTTGATAGTTTAAAAACACCTAAAGAATCTGATAATACATGGATGGGAGACTGCTTGGTAGTAACAAAGTCCAATACTGCTTTGCTTCAAAGATCAAATGAGATTGGGCATATCCAGTGTGGTGTGGCTTTAGATAAGCTTTGTGGTTTCTGTTAGAGCTCTTCTACTTCTAACTACTGGTACATTAATGAATATGTATAAGGTTGTAGTTTATCCAATATCCCTTTACTACCTTACCTCCCCCCCCCCTCCCCTCCCCTCCCCTCCCCTCCTTATAGCTTCCTTTGTTCTCTCCTCCTCGTGTGTGCGTTATTTGTTTTCTCATACGTCCTAGAGGATGCTGGGATCACATTAAGAACCATGGGGTATAGACGGGATCCGCAGGAGACATGGGCACTTTAAGACTTTCAAAGGGTGTGAACTGTCTCCTCCCTCTATGCCCCTCCTCCAGACTCCAGTTTTAGAATTGTGCCCAGTGAGACTGGATGCACTACAGGGGAGCTCTACTGAGTTTCTCTGAAAAGACTTATGTTAGTTTTTCTTATTTTCAGGGAGGCTGCTGGCAACAGTCTCCCTGCTTCGTGGAACTTAGGGGAGAGAAGTATGACCAACTTCTAGTGAGTTCAATGGCTCTGCTTCTGGCTGACAGGACACCATTAGCTCCTGAGGGTGCTGATCGCTGGGTACGCCTAGATGCCCACTCCCGTAGCCTGCCATCACCCCCTTACAGAGCCAGAAGTCAGAAGACAGGCGAGTAGCAGAAGAACAGAAGACTTCTTCTCCAGTGACGGCATTCTGAGGTACCACGCAGCGAGCGGAATGCTGTGCGCCATGCTTCCACACAAACACAGGCACTGCAGGGTGCAGGGCATGTGGGTGGGTGGGGGGGGGCACCGTGGGCAGCATAAATTCCTCACAAAAGGCTGGCAAAAGTGGACATTAGTGCCTGGGCACTGTCCTTACCCCGCCAGCGTAATTAATTATTTGTTTCTGAGCGGGACAGAAGCGTGCCATTACAGCGGCGGGGCTTCTTCCTCACCTCACCAGCACATCTATAGAGCGTTACAAGTCTATCACTATAGAGTTTATTATTTCCCAGACTGTGTACTTTTGGCGCTGGGTTGTGAGCTGAAAAATCCTCTCTGTCCCTCTGACAGATTTACTGTAGGTCTATCCCCCATAAGCCGATGTGTCTGTGGGTACTTGGTACATGTGTGTCAACATGTCGGTGGCTGAATGTTTTTCCCAAGAGGAAACTATATTAGGAATGCAGACATATGATGGTGGCCCTGTTGGCACCACCAATAACTGACTGGGTGAAAGTTTCAATAATATCAGAGTGAGGTTGGATAAATCTGTGTCCCAGACACAGACGTAGAGAATAGATGTGATGGCGTTACCTATGGAGAAGCTGCGACATGACATCCTAGGACACGATACTGCACCATGCATCACCGTTATATTTCAGTGTGCCTTGTCAATATTTAAATCTTGTTCTGTGAGACGTGAGTTGTAAATTGCTAGGAGGTAGTCCTTGTTGCATGGCTGTTGAACACCGGATCCTGAAGGAAAAGGGCATTCCGGAGGAAGTCATTCCTACGCTGATCAAAGCCAGGAAGGACGTGACCGCAAAACATTATCACCACATATGGCGAAAATATGTTGCTTGGTGTGAGGACAGGAAGGCCCCAACGGAGGAATTTCAACTGGGTCGATTCCTGCACTTCCTACAGTCAGGGGTGAATATGGGCCTCAAATTGGGGTCCATTAAGGTCCAGATTTCGGCTCTGTCGATTTTCTTCCAAAAAGAACTGGCTTCCCTGCCGGAAGTTCAGACTTTTGTTAAAGGAGTGCTGCATATTCAGCCTCCTTTTGTGCCTCCAGTGGCACCTTGGGATCTCAACGTGGTGTTGGATTTCCTTAAATCACATTGGTTTGAGCCACTTAAAACCGTGGAGTTAAAATATCTCACGTCGAAAGTGGTCATGCTATTGGCCCTGGCTTCGGCCAGGCGTGTGTCAGAGTTGGCGGCTTTGTCATGTAAAAGCCCTTATGTGATTTTCCATATGGATAGGGCGGAATTGAGGACTCATCCCCAATTTCTGCCTAAGGTGGTTTCAGCGTTTCATTTGAACCAACCTATTGTGGTGCCTGCGGCTACTCGGAACTTGGAGGATTCCAAGTTGCTGGATGTAGTCAGGGCCCTGAAAATTTATGTTTCCAGAATGGCTGGAGTCAGGAAAACTGACTCGCTGTTTATCCTCTACGCACCAAACAAGATGGGTGCTCCTGCTTCAAAGCAGACTATTGCTCGCTGGATATGTAGCACAATTCAGCTTGCACATTCTGCGGCGGGACTGCCGCATTCTAGATCAGTAAAAGCCCATTCCACGAGGAAGGTGGGCTCTTCTTGGGCGGCTGCCCGAGGGGTCTCTGCTTTACAACTTTGCCGAGCTGCTACTTGGTCGGGGTCAAACACATTTGCAAGATTTTACAAGTTTGACACCCTGGCTGAGGAGGACCTGGAGTTCGCTCATTCGGTGCTGCAGAGTCATCCGCACTCTCCCTCCCGTTTGGGAGCTTTGATATAATCCCCATGGTCCTTACGGAGTCCCAGCATCCACTTAGGACGTCAGAGAAAATAAGATTTTACTCACCGGTAAATCTATTTCTCGTAGTCCGTAGTGGATGCTGGGCGCCCATCCCAAGTACTTGTACATAGTTATTGTTAACAAAAGGGTTATTGTTGAGAGCCATCTGTGCAGAGGCTCCGTTGTTGTCATACTGTTAACTGGGTATAATATCACGAGTTGTACGGTGTGATTGGTGTGGCTGGTATGAGTCTTACCCGGGATTCAAAATCCTTCCTTAGTGTCAGCTCTTCCGGGCACAGTATCCTAACTGAGGTCTGGAGGAGGGTCATAGGGGGAGGAGCCAGTGCACACCAGGTAGTCCTAAAGCTCTCTTTAGTTGTGCCAAGTCTCCTGCGGAGCCGCTATTCCCCATGGTCCTTACGGAGTCCCAGCATCCACTACGGACTACGAGAAATAGATTTACCGGTGAGTAAAATCTTATTTTATATATATATATATATATATATATATATATGACTTGGGGTTTGTTTTATTAGATAGAGCATGTCCCTGTGAAGTGCCTTTTGGGGTTGTGGTTTTTCAGAAAGTTACAGGTTTTTTTTAATTAAGAGAAATATGCCCCATTATAGAGATCGGACATTTCAATTTGTTGCGCCTGCGCAGTGGCCGCCAGCAGGGGGTGTACTAGAGTGCCTTCTCTTGAGAGCCGCAATGTGGCTGCCTTCTCCCCGGTTATTCTGTAAATAGGAAAATAACCTCACAGGTTCACATAGGGCAGAGTTGCCACTACTAGTGCAGGGCTGTAACTTACAGTACTAAGGAAAAGCCATATACTAAAGCGGCACGGTGACCTCACCCCTCTCAGAGACACCAGGGCCCAGCACACTGGTACACACACCTGTTAGCTCAGGGCAGCACTATAGGACCCTCCTGTAATGCTGTGCTGGCGGCGTGTAGTGATCAGGGCACTGGGAGACTGGCTGGCTGGTCTCCGTCTCTGTTGCCTATAGAACTTCCACCTCTGTTATATATCAGGGCTGCTCTCCTGTTGTTATGATTCCAATACTCTGGTCTGGGGATATCTTATAGCAAGGACCTGAGTACTGGAACGTAATGTTTGGAAAGGGAGTGGGAACGGGAATAGCCCCTGGCGCCCTATCTCCGTTGTCTCGCCCGTGCTGTCAGAAATCTCTTGCGAGACTATGGTTGCTTGGGCCCATGGCAGCCGCGTTTGAAGGGCGGATTACGTCTGCCCAACTCCGATGCCCCCTCAGGTCTTAATGGGAGACAAAGAGAAATCCGAGACAGGGTGATAACAAGGGGCCCTCTACTAAACAACAAAGCCAGGGGCTCAAAACTAACTTTAAACTAGAGTATGTGCGGAAAACCGCCAGGGAAAAGGACAACCAAAATACCCACTTGTCCACTCTTCTACCCGGCACCGGCGAGTTCCGGAGAGGAGTGTGGGAGCGTAAACCTCCGCAAATGCACCAACACAGAATACAAAATAAAGCGGCCTAGGCCGCAGCACGCGGCAGAGCCGCCACTCACGAAAACCACACGAGATCCTCTAGCGACTGTTGCGGGTAAATGAGGACTGGAAGACTCCTTGGGAAGAGATGACAACACTAAGATTCAGGAACTCTGAGGACAGGAATGACCGGACACAGCAGAACTGGAACAGACATCAGCAAACCAAAGCAGCATGCAGGAAGCTATTACCGGCGTCTGTGTGAAGCACTGAGAAGGTATTTAGCAGGGAGTCCTTCAATCAGAAGTTCAGAGCCTGATTAGCACAATGCCGTGCAGCTGCCTTGCTGCACGACCAGAAGACAAGTGTGTGTGTGTAGTTCACTTGATTGACCCTGCAAGGGGAGCGCAGTCCGTCCGTGGCGTCCCCGTTGCTAGGGTCCAGGCGGCTCAGCGCGCCCGGCGTCCTAGCGTTGCTAGGGAGCCGGCGGCTAGCACGCTCGGCGTCCCTAGTTGCTAGGCGCCGGGCCGCGAGGACATCGCGGACCACGGCGCCTAACACCTGTGTGTTCTCTTCCTCTCCTACCTCACACTGGAACTGGCCGCCCAGAGAACGAGAGGGCAGCGGCTGACATCAGAGAGGGTGCAGCAATCTGTGTGGGCAGAGCCCCTCACAGCAAGGTGTCCTTATGCTGTGCCCCGTGTAATCACTGTGATCCATACAGACTCTCACCCTGGTATGCTCTCTATTATTTATTTTTTTACACTGCGGCATGCTCGAGGGAAGGGAGCAGGCACCACCCCACCGCCACTACTCCTCCGCCAGCATCACTGCCGAGCCGGTCAGTGTTCCGGCGGCAATGAGCAGTAGGCAGCCACCAGCAACAACAGTCAGGAAGCTGTTACTCCCGGCAGCAGTAGCGTCAAGCTGCAATTCAGCCAGCGGCACGATGATCCGGGAGACAGTGGCAGCACAGGGAAGCAGTACCCCCTCCAATCGCAGCACCAACTAGGAGACTGAGGCAGCAACCTGCCCCCAGCAGCAGCACCACCCTGATGATAGGTAAGATGCATTTTGGTGTCACAAGAAGGTGGCCGGAGTAGTGGCTGGCTGTGGTCACACCCCGGGGAAAAGTGATAGTGATTTCAGTGTTCCCTTGCGCGGGGATTGGATGTGTAGATGTATGGAGGCTATGTATGTATAGATGTGAGCGGCAGTGTGCGGATGTATGAGAGCGGCAGTGTGCGGATGTATGAGAGCGGCAATGTACGGCTGTATAACTGCGTCGGTGTGCGGCTGTATGAGTGCGATGGTGTGCGGCTGTATGCGTGCGGCGGTGTGCTGCTGTAAGAGTGCGGCAGTCTGCGGCTGTAAGAGTACGGCTGTAAGAGTGCGGGGTTGTACGGATGTATGAGAGCGGGGTTGTACGGATGTATGAGAGCGGGGTTGTACGGATGTATGAGAGCGGGGTTGTACGGATGTATGAGAGCGGCAGTGTATGGATGTATGAGAGCAACAGTGTACGGATGTATGAGAGCGGCAGTGTGCGGATGTATGAGAGTGGCGGTGTACGGATGTATGAGAGCGGCAGTGTATGGATGGCAGCGTCATAGGGAGGGATGTCGGAATGCTGTTATAGGGTTCCTAATACAAAATGCCACGTTGGGCTTGATGGGCAGGTAGTGCGGCAAGCACACCCAAATTGGCATCTGACGTCGCCTGCAGTCCACACTGTTGTGAGGAGTCAGAGTTAATTTTGACTGTGTAGTGTACTCACAGAGGACCTACCGCCCGTCCCCTCCTCGCATCTGAGCAGCAGGTCAGGCTCTTATTTTCTTTTTAATCAGGAGAGGCCGAGTGAACTGTGAGCAGGGGGGCAGAGCTACATGGGACCCAGAGGGGCTGCTGTGCTGTCAGAGAGGGAGAGGAAGAGAGAGATGAAGCTACTGCAGATCCCCAGCTGATTGTGAGGTGCCGGGTTGAAGGGTGATGTGATCACCCTTCTCCCTCGCTGCCGCTGGGGACCGCATCTAGGCTTCCTCCATCGAGGGCATGCGGCGCAGCAGTGGGCAGCGTGTAATGAGTTTGTCTGACTCATTATACTGCTGCCTGTTGTGGACACCTCCGTCCGTACGGACTGGTGTACATGCCCAGCACAGAGGTGACAGTGTTGGTGGAAGTGCTGCCCAGTTCTGACCCTGCAGGCCTCCCTGATCTGACTGCGGCCGCTGCTACTGCTGCGGCCCGAAACCCCTGCCGGTCCCCTCCATAGACTTCTGCCTGTCCAGCGCTGAGGTACTAGGGGTATCCCAGCTGCGGGAAGGGTATGTCTCTGGCTTTCTCTCCGGCAGGGGAAGGTGACAGCGGCGGAGGAAGTGTTGCCCACCTCAGACACTGCAGGCCTCCCCGATCCAGCTGCGGCCACAGCTGATGCTGCCAGAACCCCCTGCTGGTCTCCTTTGTTGACTGCCGCATGGCCAGTGCTGAAGTACTGGGGGTAGGCCAGCTACGGGAAGAGTGTCTCTGCCTCGGGCTCTCTCTCTCTGTCAGGGGAAGGAAGGGCTGATTCTCTGGCACAACAGGGAGGGCTAGGCTGCAGGAACACAGCACTGGAAGAAACAGGAGGCCGAACTCATGACCAAAAAGTGAGCAGTGCAGTGATCAGCCCCCTAGTCTTTCCCTCTCTCTGGGTGCAGAGCTGTATTCTACAGAGAGAGCTGGGATGGGAAGAAGGGGAACGGCACCTGACACACATACACGCGCGGCACCTGACACACACATACACGCGCAACACCTGACACACACACATACACGTGCGGCACCTGACACACACACACGTAGCATCAGACACAATAAAATAAACATGCAGCACCTGACCCACACATACACGCGCAACACCTGACACACACACATACACGTGCGGCACCTGACACACACACACGTAGCATCAGACACAATAAAATAAACATGCAGCACCTGACCCACACATACACGCGCAACACCTGACACACACACATATACACGTGCGGCACCTGACACACACACGTACCATCAGACACAATAAAATAAACATGCAGCACCTGACACATGCATATACACGCAGCACCTGACACATGCATATACACGCAGCACCTGACACATACATATACACGCACACCATCAGACACACACATACACACGCAGTGCCTTACTCACACACACATAGACACGTGCAGCACCTGACACAGACATACGTATTCATGCACAGCACCAGACATACACTTGTACACACGCGGAGCACCTGATACTCACACACATATACACCCGCAACACCTGACACACACACACACACACACGTGCGGCAGCTGACGCATACACACGCACCATCAGACACACTCATATATACACGCAGCACCTGACACACACATACACACAGGAGCTGACACACACATACACAGGCAGCACCTGACACACACACACATATACACGCGCAGCACCTGACACCACGCACTCACACGTACAAGCAATGCATTTCACGCCTACCTCCAGCCTCAGTTACAGGCTGCTGCCGCCTACCCCCCTCCCTGCATCAGCTGCAAAGGCAGCAAAATATTTTGACCAAAGTCTAAAGGCCCGTACACATTAAACGATGTCGCTCTGTGAGCGACATCGTCTAATGTTTCCCCTCCCGGGCCGGCCGGCGGCCGACTGTACACACTGAGCGATATGACCGCTCATATCGCTCAGTGACGTCACGCCCCCGCCAGCCCTGCATGAAGGTCGTGGACGACAGTCCACATCCTTCCTGCATGCCCTACCGACAGCGAAGATTGTTGCCGACCCGCGGGGCCGCGCATCGTTTGTCGCTGGCTGCATACACACTTAACGATAAAATGAGCGACGTCGCTCATTAAATCGTTAAGTGTGTACGGACCTTAAACAATTTGGTTTGGTTAATAAAATAATTTTGCACAGAACAGTGATGTTATACGAACATTTTCATTAAACATTTAAAAAATCAAATGTTTATTCTTACAGTGAAATTTTACATTTCTGAATAAAAAAAATAAATTTAAAAAAAGCGATGAAATTCCATAGACAAAAAACCTTATGGTTTCACATGTCCCATTAAGGCTTCTTAGACATGATCGAAATTTCAGAAACCTGTTGTAACTCTTCCACTCAAACTCCAAAAAGCAATGAAATTCCGATCATTAAGGCTGACGCCTTAATGGACGTGTTCCTTGCGCAATACAGATATGGTATGCCATCACAGCCTGTGGGTAAGTGCAGATTCAGCACTCTCACAGAGTGAGATTGCTGTCACTCACACAATGGTGGAGCTGCTAATTCACAGATGTGTGTGCTCATTGGAATACACACATGCAGTCTATGCAACTGAAGGTCTGAGCGGAAGACAAAGCTGCTCAGATGAGGTAAGAGTGTTGTTGATTGGAGGGAGGAGAGCAGTGTGGATGGGGGAACAGAAGTGTGTGGATAGAGGGAACACTAAGCAGCACTAATGGGGGGGGACAGAGAAACACAGGGGGTAATTCAGACCGCAGCAGCAGCAGCGATTGCAGTCTGAATTAGTTTGTGAGGTGCGCACGTGCAATGGCCGCACTGCGCGTGCGTACCCCAGGAGCCCAGTGAGATGCTATCACCCTGCCTGATTGATAGGCAGAGGTGGTTGCGGGGAAGGAGGGGGGCGTGCAAACAGCGTTAGAATGCCATTGGCAGGGCATGGTCTGCACAACGGAGGCGTTTCCGGACCACTGGGGGGTGGGCTGTGGCGGTTATCCCCCTGCCAAGAGCGCAGGATCCACTAAATTTACCTTCAGGATGTCAGCTACATGAATAGGGTAAGAGTGGTGTGGATAGGGGGTAGATTAAGCAGCAAGTATGGGAAGGGAGACAGAGCGGTGCAGATGGGGGAAATGGTGCAGATGGGTTGAAAACACTGGCATGGATGGGTAGAAAACTGGTGCAGATGGGAGAGAAGACAGTGTGCCATGTACTGGAGGAGGCAGAGTGACGTTGAAGAAGGAAACACTGAGCAGCACAGAGAGAAGGAAACGGTGGTACAGACAATGCACAGGTGGGGAAAGACAGATGGTACAGATAAGTTAGTACAGACTAGCACAGATGGGAGAACACAGCAGTAGGGATTGGGGAAGACCGGGCAGCATGGGGGTGTATAGGGGAAGTAAGTGTAGATGCATAGACCGTAGATGGGGTATTATAGTTTAGCAATTAACCAAGATGTTTGAGGGAGCTAAATGTGTATACTAAGTGAGATGGATGTATGGAGTTAGAAGGATGTTGTAACAAGGTGGCTTTGTTGTGTTGACTGAATGGGATGGTTGTGGGCACTGCGTGGGATGGGAGCACCACAAAACTGCTCAGACCTTCAGTTGCATAGACTGCATGTGTGTATTCCAATGAGCACACAAATCTGTGAATTAGCAGCTCCACCATTGTGTGAGTGACAGCAATCTCACTCTGTGAGAGTGCTGAATCTGCACTTACCCACAGGCTGTGATGGCATACCATATCTGTATTGCGCAAGGAACACGTCCATTAAGGCGTCAGCCTTAATGATCGGAATTTCATTGCTTTTTGGAGTTTGAGTGGAAGAGTTACAACAGGTTTCTGAAATTTCGATCATGTCTAAGAAGCCTTAATGGGACATGTGAAACCGTAAGGTTTTTTGTCTATGGAATATATATATATATATCACAAACATATATGATTCATACATATATCACACACACATACATGATACATACATGAGAAAGACCTGGGATGGTGATGAGGCCAGGGCCCCCTGCTGATGTTGCATTGAGGAAGGCAGTGTTCCAGGGCGGATGCCAGTCGGGGAGAGCGCCGCGCAGCCCGGGAAAAATACTGCTGAGGAGCTACATCTGGAAGAGCCCCTGGGAGGGAGAGTGCCACATGCCCCATCCTGCGCGGCAGACTCTGCAGGCCTGCACATGGGAAGGGAGGTCTCTGGCCACACATACTCACCCTTCTGCTGAAGCCCCGCTGCTGTCCCCATCAGCGATCTCCAGCGGGGAGCGGGGCCAGGATGAACCTCAACCTGTGAGAACTATCTTCATGATCAAGAGATCTCATATGCAAGATAAGTATGTGTTGGGATAGGGCTGGGGAGGGCGGCTGCTCGGGCACACCCCCGTCAAGTTAAGGAGATTTAACTGAGGAAGCACAAGGGAACTCTCGTCTGGGGACAACAACTGCAGGGAGAACACATCTTTTCAGATGAACATGGGAGGGCGGAAGGCTGCCTAATAATGAAGCACCCTCAGACATTAAACCATATGCAACAACTATTGCAATCATTCCTGGGGGAAGGTCTGCAGCAGACGGATTTGCATACGGTGATGTCATCCAAGCAGTGGGCCAAAGTTGGCTGGAACCCTCATCTGTATATGAAAAGAGAAAAGGGGCATGCAGGGCATGGCGGCCTTTTGCGGCGCTTGTATAACCCCAAGTTTGCATTAAACACCCCCACCCTCCTTCGGTGTGGGGCTCATGTTGGCCATGCCCAAGCCCCTGAAGCATTCAAGCTGATTTCTTGCAGCAGCTGGGCACTGTAACAGCTTCAGAGCTGCTCTACAAGACAAGTAAAAGGGTGTGGGCCCTGCAGCACCACCTGTAGTTTGCATACACACATATATAGGACAGCATCTCTTATATGCCCCAGGGTCAATAAAATAGTATCCTTGTCTAGGCTATCCATCCCCTCAGATAAGGTATTTGTCCATGCCGCTACAGCACTACACACCCAGGCCGACGCAATTGCCGGTCTGAGTAAGGTACCTGAATGTGTATAAATGGACTTCAGGGTAATCTCCTGTTTGCGGTCAGCACACTCTTTGAGGGTAGCCGTATCCTGGGACGGGAGGGCTACCTTCTTGGATAAGCGTGTTAATGCTTTGTCCACCCTAGGGGAGGATTCCCATCGTAACCTATCCGTTGATGGGAAAGGATACGCCATAAGAATCCTTTTGGAAATCTGCAGTCTTTTATCTGGAGATTCCCAAGCTTTTTCACATAACTCGTTCAGCTCGTGTGAGGGGGGAAAGGTTACCTCAGGCTTCTTACCCTTGTACATATGTACCCTCTTGTCAGCGACAGGGGGTTCCTCTGTGATGTGCAAAACATCTTTTATTGCCATAATCATAAATCGAATGGATTTTGCCAATTTTGGCTGTAACTTTGCATCATCGTAATCGACACTGGAGTCAGAATCCGTGTCGGTATCTGTGTCAACAATCTGGGATAGTGGGCGCTTATGAGACCCTGACAGTCCCTGCAACATAGGATCAGGCATGGGTTTAAACCCTGACTGTCCCAAAGCTTCTGCCTTGTCTAATCTTTTGTGCAATGAGTTTACACTAGCATTTAAAACATTCCACATATCCATCCAATCAGCTGTCGGCGGAGACACCACATTCATTTGCTCCCGCTCCTCTCTAATATAGCCTTCTTCCTCAGACATGTCGACACACGTGTACCGACACACTACACACACAGGGAATGCTTTTTCTGAAGACAGTTTCCCCACAAGGCCCTTTGGAGAGACAGAGAGAGAGTATGCCAGCACACCCCCCAGCGCTATATAACCCAGGAATAAAACAGTAACTTAATGTTTGCCCAGTTGTGCTGCTGTATGTAATTTGCGAATTATGTGCCCCCCCCCTCTTTTCGACCCTCTTGTCTAACGTGGTATAAGCAGGGTAGAGTCCGGGGAGCTTCCTCTCAGCGGTGCTGTGGAGAAAAAATGGCGCTGGTGAGTGCTGAGGGAGAAGCCCCGCCCCCTCGGAGGCGGGCTTCTGTCCCGCTTAAACTGTAAAATTGGTGGGGGCTTATACATATATAAAGTGCCCAGCTGTATATATGTTATATTTTTGCGAAAGAGGTTTATATTGCTGCCCAGGGCGCCCCCCCTGCGCCCTGCACCCTTACAGTGACCGGAGTATGTGAGGTGTATGGGAGCAAAGGCGCACAGCTGCAGTGCTGTGCGTTACCTCAGTGAAGATCATGAAGTCTTCTGCCGCCTCTGAAGTCTTCTTTTCTTCTCATACTCACCCGGCTTCTATCTTCCGGCTCTGCGAGGGGGACGGCGGCGCGGCTCTGGGACGGACGGCGAGGGTGAGATCCTGCGTACCAATCCCACTGGAGCTAATGGTGTCCAGTAGCCTAAGAAGCAGGACCTTGCAACTCAGAGAGTAGGGCTGCTTCTCTCCCCTCAGTCCCTCGATGAGGGAGTCTGTTGCCAGCAGTGCTCCCTGAAAATTAAAAACCTAACAAAATACTTTCTGTCAGAAAGCTCAGGAGAGCTCCTGAAAAGCACCCAGTCTCCACTGGGTACAGTATCAAACTGAGGTCTGGAGGAGGGGCATAGAGGGAGGAGCCAGTGCACACCCAGAACTAAAGTCTTTCTTAAAGTGCCCATGTCTCCTGCGGAGCCCGTCTATCCCCATGGTCCTTACGGAGTCCCCAGCATCCTCTAGGACGTTAGAGAAAATAGGATTTTAATACCTACCGGTAAATCCTTTTCTCTTAGTCCGTAGAGGATGCTGGGCACCCGTCCCAGTGCGTACTGTGTCTGCAGTTATTAAATGGCCCTTAACTCCAGAACATTTATGTGGAGATGAAAACATCCAAGGAAGACTTGACCATCTTCCTTGGATGTTTTCCCCCTGTGTGACTGCTCTCCAGCCTCGGAGGGTTGCATCCGTGGTCCCTAGGATCCCGTCCTGGATCCCGAACCATCGCCCCTCTAGGTGGTGAGAACTGTGCAGCCACCAATGGAGTGAGATTCTGGTCTTGGAAGACAGGATTATCCTCCGGTGCATGTGTAGGTGGGATCCGGACCACTTGTCCAACAGGTCCCACTGGAACACTCTGGCATGGAACCTGCCAAACTGAATGGCCTCGTAGGCCGCAACCATCTTCCCCAGCAACTGAATGCATTGATGGATTAACACTCTTGCTGGTTTCAGAATTTGTTTGACCAGACTCTGGATCTCCAGAGCCTTTCCACTAGAAGAAAACCTCTTCTGTGTCCAGTATCACTCCCAAAAACAACAACCGCGTCATTGGGACCAACTGCGATTTTGGCAAGTTTAGGAGCCAACCATGTTGTTGAAGAACTGTCAGGGAGAATAGATGTTTTGCACCAACTGGTCCCTGGATCTCGCCTTTATCAGGAGATCATCCAAGTACGGGATAATTGTGACTCCTTGCTTGCGAAGGAGGACCATCATTTCCGCCATCACCCTGGTGAAAATCCTCGGAGCCGTGGACAGACCAAACGGCAACGTCTGAAATTGGTAATGACAATCCTGAATTGCAAACCTCAGGTAGCTTGATGCAGTGGCTAAATGGGAACATATAAGTAGGCATCCTTTATGTCTACCAAAACCATGAAATCTCCTTTATCCCCCGGACTGGAGATCACTACCCTGAGAGATTCCATCTTGAAATTGAATTTCTTTAGGTAGAAATTAAGGGATTTCAGATTTAAGATTGGTCTGACTGAGCCGTCCGGCTTCGGGACCACGAAGAGGCTTGAATAAAAACCTTCTCCCTGCTGACTAAGGCTGATTTGAACAATCGGTGAGGGGGAACGTCTTGAAACCCCAGTTTGTACCCTTGGGACACTATTTGTAAAACCCACGAGTCCAGGTCCGAATGAATCTAGAACTGACTGAAGAGTTTTAGACGTGCCCCCCACTGGTGCGGGCTCCTGCAAGAGAGCCCCAGCGTCATGCAGTGGATTTGGCAGAAGCAGAGGATGATCTCTGCTCCTGCGATCTTGAAGAGGCTACAGACCTCTTCCCTCTTTTCCTTCCTCTACCTGCAAAGAAAGGGGAATCTTAACTTCTTGCATATCTATTGGGCCGAAATGACTGCGTCAGATAATGATGCGTCTTCATCCGTTGAGAGGGAACATAGGGCAAGAAGGATGACTTACCTGCGGGAGCTGCCGAGATCAAATTAACTAGGCCGTCGCCAAACAAGGCTTCACCTTCATAGGGAAGAGACTCCCTTTCTTCTTGGAGTCAGCATCAGCATTCCCTTGGTGAATCCACAATGCCCTCCTATCCGAGACTGCCATGAAATTGGCCCGTGAGCACTTGTGCCCGGTGTAGGATTTTTAAATATGTGTAGTTTACTGTATGCAAGGGTTTAAAACCTTTTAGGAACTGAGATCTAAGGTGTATTACATGTAGTTTAAAAAAAACAAAAAAGGTTTATTTTATGGCAGTAGTTTCCAAACTGGGGTTCTTGCACTGGTAGCATAGTTTGGTGGTCCAGGACCAATTAAAATTATTTATACTTTATTAAAGTGGCAAAACCATTCCCTCACAACATAACTGAACCTGAGGATGACATGCTATAAACACAATTTACTTAATTTTATATTTTTTTCTGAATTTCTCAATAAAAAAAACTTTGGCCTAGGGGTGCCGTGAAACAAATTTTGATACTCTAGGGCAGGGGTGTCAAACCCATGGGCCGCATGCCGCCCCCAATGCATCCTTTTGTGGCCCACAGGCCGAGGTCCGACAGGGGTCCTTTTGTGGCCCGATCACCTTGCTTAGAGCGAGGGCAGGAGAGTGCAGCCAGAGTCTTTGCTTTCTATGTGCGGCACCATCTTCCCGAAGAGATCACCGGGAAGATAGTGCCCCTTCCACTGGCTACAGCACAGGTATACTGGGGTGGGGTAGCAAACTGGGGGCCCCAATGGGCCCCTCCAGCAGTCCCTCTACCAAAACACGTCTTTTGGTGGTTTTGCGGTGTTGTTATAACTACATGGTGACGATACTGTAGCACAGAGATTTTCAACCATTTACAACTCACGTCACACAGAACAAGATTTAAATATTGACAAGGCACACTGAAATATAATGGTGATGCATGGTGCAGTATCGTGTCCTAGGATGTCATGTCGCAGCTTCTCCATAGGTAACGCCTGAACAGGCCCGGTGACAGGGGGGACAAAGGGGACACTTGTTCAGGGCTCCAAGTATTAAGAACAGAAATAATGGGGCCACAGTGCCAATATTGCTTTTTAAAGTGTATCCACCAACTGCTCAATTTAAGCAGGAAAACAATTAACAGGCCAACTAAACCCTCCCCCCCTCCTTTTACCCCATCACTTTGTCCAGTCCCTGTGGTCCATACTGTATTGCCATTATTATGCATTTTGCTGTGCTGGCCCTTTTCTGAATGTCCCTGCCACCGCCACCGAAGAGCTGGATAGCCCAGTATGAAAACCACCTGCCGGCCTCACTGACGGTCCGAGTCAAAGGCTCCATTTTTTTTAAAGATCCCTCTGCCAAGTTAAGGGGGGGTTGAGGGGGCCCCAGAGATATCAGTGTACTGGGCCCCGAGATTTCTGTTGCTGGCCCTGACCCTCAGGGGCGTATCTACCCCTTGGCCAGGATGGCACTTGCCAGGGGCACCATCCAGCTGTGCCAACCGTGGCTAAGGGATAGAGTTCTGCAGTCTCGAAAGGGCGCTATGGCAATCAGCGTGGGACTGACCAATTAGACGGTGAGGGAAGGATACTGAAATTGTCCCAACCCTGTTACAGTTTGAAACGCCCCTCAACTGCTGTCCACTGCTTCACTCCTAGCTCTGCCCCTTTGAAATTCTTAATCCCTACCCCCCGGTAGGCGGAGTTCTCCAGGCCCATACTCAGGAGTCACCACTGCTGTACATTATGTGCCGGTTGTAGGGGAACATCAGAGAACGCCACAAATTACACAGTGGGCAAGGAGATGGCTGGAGACAGCTGCACAGCCATGCCTTGCAAGTTCGAGAGAGCTGTTGAATTTCAGCACTTCAAGTCAGAGCCTGCCCCCTGCTGCCCAAGCAGTCCGTGACAGTTAGTGTCGAGGAGGGGGGGATTTGTCGATGTGTGCTATCAGTGTGTGTGTGGGGGGGGTGGGGGGGTGGAGGATGTGTGTGACTGTGAGGGAGCTGTCAGTGTCAGTGGGGAGAGGAGCAGGAGGGAGTTGTCAGTGTGTGGAAGTGATGAGAGTTGTCAGTACTGGGGAAATGTGTGTGTGTGTGTGTACTAGATTTAGGAGTGTGTGTTTGTGAGAGGTTTCAGTTGGGGAATTAGAGTTCATACAGTAATTAGAGATGAGCGCCTGAAATTTTTCGGGTTTTGTGTTTTGGTTTTGGGTTCGGTTCCGCGGCCGTGTTTTGGGTTCGAACGCGTTTTGGCAAAACCTCACCGAATTTTTTTTGTCGGATTCGGGTGTGTTTTGGATTCGGGTGTTTTTTTCCAAAAACACTAAAAAACAGCTTAAATCATAGAATTTGGGGGTCATTTTGATCCCAAAGTATTATTAACCTCAAAAACCATAATTTCCACTCATTTTCAGTCTATTCTGAATACCTCACACCTCACAATATTATTTTTAGTCCTAAAATTTGCACCGAGGTCGCTGTGTGAGTAAGATAAGCGACCCTAGTGGCCGACACAAACACCGGGCCCATCTAGGAGTGGCACTGCAGTGTCACGCAGGATGTCCCTTCCAAAAAACCCTCCCCAAACAGCACATGACGCAAAGAAAAAAAGAGGCGCAATGAGGTAGCTGTGTGAGTAAGATTAGCGACCCTAGTGGCCGACACAAACACCGGGCCCATCTAGGAGTGGCACTGCAGTGTCACGCAGGATGGCCCTTCCAAAAAACCCTCCCCAAACAGCACATGACGCAAAGAAAAAAAGAGGCGCAATGAGGTAGCTGTGTGAGTAAGATTAGCGACCCTAGTGGCCGACACAAACACCGGGCCCATCTAGGAGTGGCACTGCAGTGTCACGCAGGATGGCCCTTCCAAAAAACCCTCCCCAAACAGCACATGACGCAAAGAAAAAAATTGGCGCAATGAGGTAGCTGACTGTGTGAGTAAGATTAGCGACCCTAGTGGCCGACACAAACACCGGGCCCATCTAGGAGTGGCACTGCAGTGTCACGCAGGATGTCCCTTCCAAAAAACCCTCCCCAAACAGCACATGACGCAAAGAAAAAAAGAGGCGCAATGAGGTAGCTGTGTGAGTAAGATTAGCGACCCTAGTGGCCGACTCAAACACCGGGCCCATCTAGGAGTGGCACTGCAGTGTCACGCAGGATGTCCCTTCCAAAAAACCCTCCCCAAACAGCACATGACGCAAAGAAAAAAAGAGGCGCAATGAGGTAGCTGTGTGAGTAAGATTAGCGACCCTAGTGGCCGACACAAACACCGGGCCCATCTAGGAGTGGCACTGCAGTGTCACGCAGGATGTCCCTTCCAAAAAACCCTCCCCAATCAGCACATGATGCAAAGAAAAAGAAAAAAGAGGTGCAAGATGGAATTGTCCTTGGGCCCTCCCACCCACCCTTATGTTGTATAAACAAAACAGGACATGCACACTTTAACCAACCCATCATTTCAGTGACAGGGTCTGCCACACGACTGTGACTGATATGACGGGTTGGTTTGGACCCCCCCCAAAAAAGAAGCAATTAATCTCTCCTTGCACAAACTGGCTCTACAGAGGCAAGATGTCAACCTCATCTTCACCCTCCGATATATCACCGTGTACATCCCCCTCCTCACAGATTATCAATTCGTCCCCACTGGAATCCACCATCTCAGCTCCCTGTGTACTTTGTGGAGGCAATTGCTGCTGGTCAATGTCTCCGCGGAAGAATTGATTATAATTCATTTTAATGAACATCATCTTCTCCACATTTTCTGGATGTAACCTCGTACGCCGATTGCTGACAAGGTGAGCGGCGGCACTAAACACTCTTTCGGAGTACACACTTGTGGGAGGGCAACTTAGGTAGAATAAAGCCAGTTTGTGCAAGGGCCTCCAAATTGCCTCTTTTTCCTGCCAGTATAAGTACGGACTGTGTGACGTGCCTACTTGGATGCGGTCACTCATATAATCCTCCACCATTCTATCAATGTTGAGAGAATCATATGCAGTGACAGTAGACGACATGTCCGTAATCGTTGTCAGGTCCTTCAGTCCGGACCAGATGTCAGCATCAGCAGTCGCTCCAGACTGCCCTGCATCACCGCCAGCGGGTGGGCTCGGAATTCTGAGCCTTTTCCTCGCACCCCCAGTTGCGGGAGAATGTGAAGGAGGAGATGTTGACAGGTCGCGTTCCGCTTGACTTGACAATTTTGTCACCAGCAGGTCTTTCAACCCCAGCAGACCTGTGTCTGCCGGAAAGAGAGATCCAAGGTAGGCTTTAAATCTAGGATCGAGCACGGTGGCCAAAATGTAGTGCTCTGATTTCAACAGATTGACCACCCGTGAATCCTTGTTAAGCGAATTAAGGGCTGCATCCACAAGTCCCACATGCCTAGCGGAATCGCTCCCTTTTAGCTCCTCCTTCAATGCCTCCAGCTTCTTCTGCAAAAGCCTGATGAGGGGAATGACCTGACTCAGGCTGGCAGTGTCTGAACTGACTTCACGTGTGGCAAGTTCAAAGGGCATCAGAACCTTGCACAACGTTGAAATCATTCTCCACTGCACTTGAGACAGGTGCATTCCACCTACTATATCGTGCTCAATTGTATAGGCTTGAATGGCCTTTTGCTGCTCCTCCAACCTCTGAAGCATATAGAGGGTTGAATTCCACCTCGTTACCACTTCTTGCTTCAGATGATGGCAGGGCAGGTTCAGTAGTTTTTGGTGGTGCTCCAGTCTTCTGTACGTGGTGCCTGTACGCCGAAAGTGTCCCGCAATTTTTCTGGCCACCGACAGCATCTCTTGCACGCCCCTGTCGTTTTTTTAAAAATTCTGCACCACCAAATTCAAGGTATGTGCAAAACATGGGACGTGCTGGAATTTGCCCATATTTAATGCACACACAATATTGCTGGCGTTGTCCGATGCCACAAATCCACAGGAGAGTCCAATTGGGGTAAGCCATTCCGCGATGATCTTCCTCAGTTGCCGTAAGAGGTTTTCAGCTGTGTGCGTATTCTGGAAAGCGGTGATACAAAGCGTAGCCTGCCTAGGAAAGAGTTGGCGTTTGCGAGATGCTGCTACTGGTGCCGCCGCTGCTGTTCTTGCGGCGGGAGTCCATACATCTACCCAGTGGGCTGTCACAGTCATATAGTCCTGACCCTGCCCTGCTCCACTTGTCCACATGTCCGTGGTTAAGTGGACATTGAGTACAACTGCATTTTTTAGGACACTGGTGAGTCTTTTTCTGACGTCCGTGTACATTCTCGGTATCGCCTGCCTAGAGAAGTGGAACCTAGATGGTATTTGGTAACGGGGGCACACTGCCTCAATAAATTGTCTAGTTCCCTGTGAACTAACGGCGGATACCGGACGCACGTCTAACACCAACATAGTTGTCAAGGACTCAGTTATCCGCTTTGCAGTAGGATGACTGCTGTGATATTTCATCTTCCTCGCAAAGGACTGTTGAACAGTCAATTGCTTACTGGAAGTAGTACAAGTGGGCTTACGACTTCCCCTCTGGGATGACCATCGACTCCCAGCGGCAACAACAGCAGCGCCAGCAGCAGTAGGCGTTACACGCAAGGATGCATCGGAGGAATCCCAGGCAGGAGAGGACTCGTCAGACTTGCCAGTGACATGGCCTGCAGGACTATTGGCATTCCTGGGGAAGGAGGAAATTGACACTGAGGGAGTTGGTGGGGTGGTTTGCGTGAGCTTGGTTACAAGAGGAAGGGATTTACTGGTCAGTGGACTGCTTCCGCTGTCACCCAAAGTTTTTGAACTTGTCACTGACTTATTATGAATGCGCTGCAGGTGACGTATAAGGGAGGATGTTCCGAGGTGGTTAACATCCTTACCCCTACTTATTACAGCTTGACAAAGGGAACACACGGCTTGACACCTGTTGTCCGCATTTCTGGTGAAATACCTCCACACCGAAGAGCTGATTTTTTTGGTATTTTCACCTGGCATGTCAACGGCCATATTCCTCCCACGGACAACAGGTGTCTCCCCGGGTGCCTGACTTAAACAAACCACCTCACCATCAGAATCCTCCTGGTCAATTTCCTCCCCAGCGCCAGCAACACCCATATCCTCCTCATCCTGGTGTACTTCAACACTGACATCTTCAATCTGACTATCAGGAACTGGACTGCGGGTGCTCCTTCCAGCACTTGCAAATGGTGGAAGGCGCATGCTCTTCACGTCCAGTGTTGGGAAGGTCAGGCATCGCAACCGACACAATTGGACTCTCCTTGTGGATTTGGGATTTCAAAGAACGCACAGTTCTTTGCGGTGCTTTTGCCAGCTTGAGTCTTTTCAGTTTTCTAGCGAGAGGCTGAGTGCTTCCATCCTCATGTGAAGCTGAACCACTAGCCATGAACATAGGCCAGGGCCTCAGCCGTTCCTTGCCACTCCGTGTGGTAAATGGCATATTGGCAAGTTTACGCTTCTCCTCCGACAATTTTATTTTAGGTTTTGGAGTCCTTTTTTTACTGATATTTGGTGTTTTGGTTTTGACATGCTCTGTACTATGCCATTGGGCATCGGCCTTGGCAGACGACGTTGCTGGCATTTCATCGTCTCGGCCATGACTAGTGGCAGCAGCTTCAGCACGAGGTGGAAGTGGATCTTGATCTTTCCCTAATTTTGGAACCTCAACATTTTTGTTCTCCATATTTTAATAGGCACAACTAAAAGGCACCTCAGGTAAACAATGGAGATGGATGGATTGGATACTAGTATACAATTATGGACGGGCTGCCGAGTGCCGACACAGAGGTAGCCACAGCCGTGAACTACCGCACTGTACTGTGTCTGCTGCTAATATATAGACTGGTTGATAAAGAGATAGTATACTCGTAACTAGTATGTATGTATAAAGAAAGAAAAAAAACCACGGTTAGGTGGTATATACAATTATGGACGGGCTGCCGAGTGCCGACACAGAGGTAGCCACAGCCGTGAACTACCGCACTGTACTGTGTCTGCTGCTAATATATAGACTGGTTGATAAAGAGATAGTATACTCGTAACTAGTATGTATGTATAAAGAAAGAAAAAAAAACCACGGTTAGGTGGTATATACAATTATGGACGGGCTGCCGAGTGCCGACACAGAGGTAGCCACAGCCGTGAACTACCGCACTGTACTGTGTCTGCTGCTAATATATAGACTGGTTGATAAAGAGATAGTATACTCGTAACTAGTATGTATGTATAAAGAATGAAAAAAAAAACCACGGTTAGGTGGTATATACAATTATGGACGGGCTGCCGAGTGCCGACACAGAGGTAGCCACAGCCGTGAACTACCGCACTGTACTGTGTCTGCTGCTAATATAGACTGGTTGATAAAGAGATAGTATACTACTAATATTATATACTGGTGGTCAGGTCACTGGTCACTAGTCACACTGGCAGTGGCACTCCTGCAGCAAAAGTGTGCACTGTTTAATTTTAATATAATATTATGTACTCCTGGCTCCTGCTATAACCTATAACTGGCACTGCAGTAGTGCTCCCCAGTCTCCCCCACAATTATAAGCTGTGTGAGCTGAGCAGTCAGACAGATATATATAATATTATATATAGATAATAGATGATGCAGCACACTGGCCTGAGCCGTGCACACAGATATGGTATGTGACTGAGTCACTGTGTGCTGTGTATCGCTTTTTTCAGGCAGAGAACGGATTATAAATAAAAGTGGTGGTCACTGGTCACTATCAGCAAAACTCTGCACTGTACACTACTGAGTACTCCTAATGCTCCCCAAAATTAGTAAATCAAGTGTCTCTCTAATCTATTCTAATTCTAAACGGAGAGGACGCCAGCCACGTCCTCTCCCTATCAATCTCAATGCACGTGTGAAAATGGCGGCGACGCGCGGCTCCTTATATAGAATCCGAGTCTCGCGATAGAATCCGAGCCTCGCGAGAATCCGACAGCGTCATGATGACGTTCGGGCGCGCTCGGGTTAACCGAGCAAGGCGGGAAGATCCGAGTCGCTCGGACCCGTGAAAAAAAACATGAAGTTCTGGCGGGTTCGGATTCAGAGAAACCGAACCCGCTCATCTCTATTTTGCACTAGTTCTAGCGATTATTCCAATCACAGAACAGGCCACAAGGAGATTGACAGAAAGAGGGCGTTTCTGGGTGTCAACTGACCGTTTTCAGGGAGTGCTTGGAAAAATGCAGGCGTGGCAGAAGAAATGCAGACGTGGCTGGGCATTCGCTGGATGGGTGTGTGACATCAAAAGCCGTCCCTCGGTTGTTAGAATCAACGCACACGAAGTGTAACTATAGTGCTGGTCTTATTTTGAAACGATTTTGCAGGCGCTCTGCTACTCAAGTATTCGCACTTCTCCAAAGTGAATATACACTCTCCAGTGGGCAGCGACAATGCGTTTGCATGGCTGCTAAAAACTGCTAGCGAGCAATCAACTCAGAATGACCCCCATAGTGTATTGCAAGAAAATATCTGTAAATCCAATGGTACCGTAAGTGCGGTATATACTCGCACTTCTTTGCGGGGTGAGAACATCTCCCCTAAGGGAAGTCAGCCCTATGAATAGAGTTTGTGTGATCCCTGTGCAGCAGTCACAGAAAGGGTTCATCTCTGCAGTTTGTCACTCAAATTACATTGCTGCATTTTTTCTAGAAGTGGATCTGAGAGCTGTTACCCGCAGACCAGCTACAATAATTATCCTGGGTACTCACTAGACCAGTGGTTTCTTAAACTGCACCCTGGGGTGCCTCAGGACACTTGCAGGGGTGCCTTGGATTGGTGGTCCAGGACCAATTCAAAATATTTATAGTTAGTGTTATAGGCAAAACCAGTGCTGTTGGCTGGCAATCATAACATATGTGCACAAGCAGAAGCAAATCCTGTCCCCTACCAAAGGGCCAGTGCTAGGGTGTTTGGCGCCTCCCTGCAAACTATTAATTTGGGCCCTCTCTCCAATACTTAATAAAGGGACAGTGCGCTCCTTAAAAAAAGAAGGTGTGGTATCACAAGGAAGGGGCATGGCCACACAATAGCACCCCAAATCAAAATACGCCACACAGTAGCACTATCTTATTGTCATTACACCGCATGTAATAATAATAATAATAATAATACCCACAGTCGCAGTGCCCTTTATACACATAACCACCATATCAGTGCAGCTTACACACATAATGCCAACAGTAGCAGTGCCCCTTCTACACATGCCCATGGTGGCAATCCTTTACATGGCAAATATCAACCTGGTTTTGCCATGTAAAGGATTGCCACTTTAAAAACAAACAATCAAACAAAAACAAAAAAAAACAACAGGAAAAAACACAAAATCTCTCACTTTCTGATTCTCACACCCTATTACATTCCTCCCTATATATTTAAATGTTTCTATTACTGTATGTTCCCTCTTCCCTTCTCCAAACTATACACATCAACATTTTTTTGTATTTCCAGGTAAGTTTTGTGATGTAGGCCATGCACAATTTTAGTTGCCCTAATGTATTTACAGCCTTCTGGAGATATGGCTTCTGGAACTGAACACAGGATTCTAAATGTTGCTGTACCAAGGACCTATACAGTGGCATTACAGGTTGAGTATCCCTTATCCAAAATGCTTGGGACCAGAGGAATTTTGGATATCGGATTTTTCTGTATTTTGGAATAATTGCATACCATAACGAGATATTATGGTGATGGGACCTAAATCTAAGCACAGAAGGCATTTATGTTTCATATACACCTTATACACACAGCCTGAAGGTCATTTTAGCCAATATTTTTTATAACTTTGTGCATTAAACAAAGTGTGTGTACATTCACAGAATTCATTTATGTTTCATATACACCTTATACACACAGTCTGAAGTTCATTTAATACAATATTTTTAATAACTTTGAGTATTAAACAAAGTTTGTGTACACTGAGCCATCAAAACACAAAGGTTTCACTATCTCAGTCTCACTCAAAAAAGTCCGTATTTCGGAATATTCCGTATTTCGGAATATTTGGATATGGGATACTCAACCTGTATTACTTTTTTCTGCTACTGGTTCTTTAACCTATGCAAACAAGCATCTGACTTGCCTTTCCTATTGCTTTGTTACATTGCTTACCTGAAATAGTAATACTTAGATAGCTTTCCTCTTGCCATTATAATGCCCTTAATATTATAGTTAGCCTTTGCATTTTTGAGACGTGTATGATTTTGCATTTTTTGGCATTAAATGTTGCCATGTTCTTGACCATTCCTCTAGTCCAGGGGCGGAACTGCCAGAGACAACGGAGTCAGTTGCCGCCGGGCTCCAGCCCTAAAGGGGCTTCCTCCATTGCCCCCCGGCTGTTACGTGCCCTTCCTACTAAATAGACAAAGGCGCTACCAGCAGGGTCTCGCAGTTTGTACATTCCATGCCGTAACACCCTTCTTTCCACCTTCACAATGAAGCTATTGGTACTTTGCAAAAAAAAAAAATTATTAGCATTGCAACTCAGCAGATCAATGCAGTGTGCAGCCACACACTCCATATATCTGCTCAGCCACAAAGCTGATTATTTCTTCACAAAGTACAAGGTGAGCTCCAAATAGAATTCTCTAGCTTAGATTATACCTTTCTATGCAAGGGTAAATAGCTCAATTGTTTGACTGCAATGCCACAGGAAATGGTTTGGATCCAAGACAGTGTGACTGAATAATAAAGAAACCTTAAGATGAGTTCATGAATGTTGTATAAGTATTAGTGAGAGAAGGGGTCAGGAGCATGCTAGGCTGCAAAAAATAAGGTAGGCTGCAAGTGAAAGTAATGATCTCCTATATATTTTCCCAGATCTGTCACTCTGTGTGGCTAACTCTGGGGGAAGTCACAGCAATGGGCGGAGACGGCAACTGCAGGACGATACACCAGTGCCAGCAGCAGACCGTAACAAAGTGACAGATCAAGGAGAATATATAGGAGGTAGGGAGGTGGCCATGGTACATGGCTGGCCAAGGGACACTAGCTCATGTACCCCTTTACCACTGAGGCTGGCCACCAAGGATGGACCTGTCACCAGTGCACATGCAATAACCTCTTCTGCTGCCCTCTTTGCAACTCAGATTGCCCAGTGCTCCCCTTCGCTAACAGTCCACAAAGTTTCCCCATCTCACGATCTGCCTCCTCACCCCCACTTTCATCTCTACAGCACACGCGCATATCATACAAGATCCCATCATGCGTACGTAGGTCTGAAATGCAAGAGGGAGGTTGGGGGGAGATTGGCATGCGCCAGCAACACCACACAGCTCACTGTGACCACAGTGGAGAGGCGCTGCAACAGGACAATACACCAACCTCGGAGCAAGGAACTGCGTCGGTCAGGAGGAGAACTATTTCAATAGCATAAAAAGGTTAATGCGTCCCACCCTATGGACACCAGACTCATCAAGTCACTGTTGCCAGAGTCTCATACAATGACTCTGAACCTCTAAGCACACTATTTGACTGTCCACACCCTGCTGTGCCTATTACCCATCTCCTCCACCACCCTCAACACTGACCCACACATCATTCACCCACAAAGATACAATAAAGGTAGTTTGGATAAATTAGCTAAATGAAATGGATTTAACCAATTTATCTAAATGACCATTTTTGGATGTTTTCCAGTGTTTGTGAGCAAATGGTCAATTGTCATTTGCTGCCACATATTAGCATAATTTTGTTTCAACTAGAAAAAAAAATTGGACAGATAATCTAAGTGTGGATCCAGTTTAAAGGTCCGTATTCACGGCCCGATTTTGGGGAGAGATGTGTGCTGAGCGAACTGCTCAGCACACATCTCTCCGCCCGCTCAGCACAGCGTGATGTGTGCTGAGCATACGGGGGGTGGGGGGGGCGCTCATTTCACCCCCTGTGTAGGGCATTCTGTGTGTATCCAGCTTAACAGGTGTGAGCATCATACAACTACTGACTTGCGAGTAACTATACAGCAGCTCCATACCTTGTGACTTGAAGAAACACCAGTTAACCCCGGGAATGCTGCAGTCAAAGCAACAATTCCTCTTCTTACATTCCGCTGCACTTATTGTGGGGTAGCCGCAATCCCTTCTGCTGTACGGTTCCACATTACATTGTTTCTTGTCACTTCCTGTTGATGCAGTAAGGAAACATCCAGGAATTACAGCAGCTTAGTTTTTTTTTTTTTTTTAACTGGGGCAATTTAGCTAGATCACAGGGCAATTTAGCTCCTTTGGTCCTTTTTTAGGACCCGTTAATCAGACAGTTGAGCAAACTGAAAAACAGCTAACAGGAAATTTCCACTTAAATGGTATTTTCTAATCTTATCTGACCATGACTAAGAATAAAGGATACACAAGATAAACTCTTAGAGCCATGGACCTTATCCATGTTTAAGCTCCATCAAATCTGTAATCAATAGCACTACATGCTCCCACTTTACCACTGTACTATATACTCTACCTGTGTTTTTAAGGTAAAAACACCATTTAACCCCAGTGACACTTGAATTAAAGCAGCAGCCTCTGGAATAGCATTCCTTAGCATTAATCCCAGGAAATCTGCAATCTTCACGCTCTTTGATAGCCATGCTACATTGCTGTTTACTTGGATGGAGCAGAGAGCACAACATCAGGACATAGGAAATATTACAATGCATGATAAGAAAGGTGTGAGCTCTACAGCAAGGCCTCTAACCCTTTGCCAGTGCCAAATACATAGGGCTTAACTCAGATCTGATCACAGCAGCAAATTTATTAGCTAAAACCATGTACACTGCAGGGGGGGGGGGGGTATAATATGTGCAGAGAGAGTTAGATTTTGGTGCGGTGTGTTCAAACTGAAATCTAAATTGCAGTGTAAAAACAAAACAGCCAGTATTTACCCTGCACACAAACAATATAACCCACCTAAATCTCCCTGCAAATGTTGTATCTGCCCCCCCCCCCCCCCCCATCCCTGCAGTGCACATGGTTTTGCCCACTAGCTAACAAATTTGCTGCATCTGGGAATTACAGCAGCTTAATATTTCTTTTTACAGAAGGTTCAGCAAATTAAATTATTTAGTGAAATACTGTAATCATAACAGTTACAGGGATATTGTAGGTAGATTTATTGTCAGTGGATAAATGTAAAAATTAAACCCTTAGGCATAGTTCCAAAATGCTGTCATTGCAATCCAGATTTTAAGGATATCATGCTTGAGCACAGGTGACTTAATTAGAACTTCGGTCAATGTGAATTAACCATTGGACTCAACCATGGTTATCCTTAAAACCCAGGGGTCTATTTAAGATCGATCTTAATCGATGTTGGGCTTCCAGGTTGAAAAAAAACACACACATTTACTAACATTTTAAAATTTATATAAAAAAATCATCTGTTCGTAAATGCAGTGCACATGGTTTTGCCCAACTGCTAACAAAAATCCTGCTGCGATCAACTAAGAATTACCCCCCATGGCCCTCATTCCGAGTTGTTCGCTCGCAAGCTGCTTTAAGCAGCATTGCACACGCTTAGCTGCCGCCTACTGGGAGTGAATCTTAGCATCTTAAAATTGCGAACGAAAGATTTGCAATATTGCGATAAGACATCTCTGTGCAGTTTCTGAGTAGCTCGAGACTTACTCTGCCAGTGCGATCAGTTCAGTGCTTGTCGTTCCTGGTTTGACGTCACAAACACACCCAGCGTTCGCCCAGACACTCCTCCGTTTCTCCAGCCACTCCCGCGTTTTTCCCAGAAACGGTAGCATTTTTTCCCACACGCACCTAAAGCGGCCTGTTTCCGCCCAGAAACACCCACTTCCTGTCAATCACATTACGATCACCAGAACGATGAAAAAACCGTGAGTAATATTCCTAACTGCATAGCAAATTTACTTGGCGCAGTCGCAGTGTGAACATTGCGCATGCGCATTAAGCGGAAAATCGCTGCGATGCGAAGAAAATTACAGAGCGAACAACTCGGAATGACCACCTATGTGCACTGCAGGGAAGGCAGATTTAACATGTGCAGAGAGAGTTAGATTTGGGTGTGGTGTGTTCAATCTGCAATCTAATTTGCAGTGTAAAAATAAAGCAGTCAGTATTTACCCTGCACAGAAACAAAATAACTCACCCAAATCTAACTCTTTCTGCACATGTTATATCTGCCTCCCCTGCAGTACACATGGTTTTGCCCAACTGCTAACAAAATTCCTGCTGCGATCATCTTGGAATTACCCCCATCGATTGATGTTTTCACACTGCTCGTGTATATAAGACATAGGGCCTAATTCAGTTTGGATCGTAATACGCGTTCCAACCGCAAAACCTATGAAGAGGATGGGGGCATATACGCAGGGTCCATCCTGTGCGTGTGCCTACATTTTCTCCGGGTGCCCCGCAGAAAATGCGAATGCCTCTGCCTGTCAATCAGTAGAGGGCGTACCTTCGCAGGTATATCGCGATCATGAGCCATGTCTCCCATTTTTGTCATTATAGGTGCTCTGTGAGCTGCTGGCCATGCCCCAGCCCCTCTGTCTCCCGTGAATAGACATTGAGGCTTATTCAGACCAGGTTATTGAGCTTAATACTATAGGATCAAAATTACCCCCAAATTCTATGATTTTAGCTGTTTGAGGTTTTTAAAAAAAATCACCCGAATACAAAATCCGAAAGGGTGGTTTTGCCAAAACGCGTCCGTATCCAAAACACAACTGCGGATCCGAAACCAAAACCAAAACATGAAACACGAAAAATGCCCGCTGCACATCTCTAGTTAGGGGAGAAGCATGTAGCCTTGTAGACTATGCACAGCTATATCTAGAAAAATATACGATCTAATCTTTAACCAACCAATGCAAGAAAGTATTTAATGTGAAAATACAAAACACTAGACTAATTGGAGGTGCGCCCTAAAGCAAATTACAATGTTAGGATTAGGGGGTTCGGAAAGACCTCTAGTGTAAACACTACTATATACATTTTAAGATAGGAAGGTACAAATTACATATTCACATTGCATCTATGGGATGGATTCAAATGTCCCTTTCCTCCCTCAATCGTGCCCGTCAGCAGCTATTCTAATGTTGCTGCCAACGGGTGCGACATGTTTATTTCAGCTCGCTACCCCCAGGGGAAACAAGCTGAAATGTGTGCAAAGAGACCCATTTGGGCAACCAAACGGTGTCTTTTCATGATCGCGCCCATTACTTTATTCAGGTTTATGTGCTTTGTGCACCTAAACCAGAGTGTAATGGGCGCAATAATTGAGGGCATTTGAATTTCCCTTATATGTGTGTGTGTGTGATATACACACAGACACACATACTGTATTTCTTTATATAATGGACACCTCAGTTTCTATTCATTCATGTCCTGCCCCCTACTCTGTCAGACCCCTTCCCCTCTACTTTTCTGACCCCAAACGCCACTCATTCTTGTTGAGTGCTGGTGGGCCCATTCAGAATTTTGCTATGGGGCCCACAAAGGTCTAGTTACGCCACTGGGCAGGGTTATAGAGGAGGCGGTGCAAGGCATCCTGGGAACAGTCAAAGCTTTAGCCTGTTGGTGCCTTGGATCAAGATCCAACTCTACACCCCGATGTTAGTGTAGTGCCTTTTGGGGTTAAGGTTTTACAGAAAGTTACAGGTTTTTTTAATTTAGTAAAATATGCCCCATTTTAAAGATAGGGCATTTACATTTGTTGCACCTGTGCAGTACATAGCAGCCTGCAGGGCATGTACAGTGGCTTCATTTGGGTGCACATACATTGCCGGCTCCTGGTCGCAAACTGAAATTATTGTGTGTAAGTGGAATTAGCGGTGTTTATGTCATACAGGGGGGTTGGGGAGGTTTGTGGTTGGTGGGGGGCACGCTGTGTGATTATTATCCTGCATCTATACATACATGCGCTAACACCTGGACATACACTGATGTACCCACACCTAATATCCATACATACACATGCTGACACCTGGACATACACCAACATACAAGCACCTGCATCTATATATACACGCGCTGACAAATGGACATACACCGACGTACCCACACTTGCATCTATACATACATGCACTGACATCTGGACATACAAGCACCTGCATCTATACATACACGCGCTGACACCTGAACCTACACTGACGTTCCCACACCAGCATCTATACATACACATTCTGACACCTGGACATACACAGACGTACCCACACCTGCATCTATACATACACGCGTTGACACCTGGACGTACACTGACGTACACACACCTACATCTATATATGCATGGATGCAAATGTGGGTACGTCTGTATACGTCCAGGTGTTAGCATGTGTATGTATAGATGTTAGGTGTGGGTACATCAGTGTATGTCAAGGTGTCAGCACATGTATGTATAGATTCACATGTGGGTAAGCCGGTGTACGTCCACGTGTCAGCATGTGTAGGTATAGATGCAGGTGTGGGTACGTTGGTGTACGTTTAGGGGTCAGCGTGTTTATGTATAGATGTTGGTGTGTGTATGTCAGTGTACGTACAGATATAGGTGTGTGTATGTATGTATGTATGTATGTATGTATGTATGTATGTATATGTATAGAGGAAGGTGTGATACATACATATAACACATACATGATAGATACATACATATATCACACACACGATAGATAGATAGATAGATAGATAGATAGATAGATAGATAGATAGATAGAACACATACATACAAGATAGATAGATACATACATACATACATACATGATAGATACATATATATACACACACATACGATAGATAGATAGATAGATAGATAGATAGATAGATAGATAGATAGATAGATAGATAGATACACATATATATATATATCACAAACATATATGATTCATACATATATCACACACACATACATGATACATACATGAGAAAGACCTGGGATGGTGATGAGGCCAGGGCCCCCTGCTGATGTTGCATTGAGGAAGGCAGTGTTCCAGGGCGGATGCCAGTCGGGGAGAGCGCCGCGCAGCCCGGGAAAAATACTGCTGAGGAGCTACATCTGGAAGAGCCCCTGGGAGGGAGAGTGCCACATGCCCCATCCTGCGTGGCAGACTCTGCAGGCCTGCACATGGGAAGGGAGGTCTCTGGCCACACATACTCACCCTTCTGCTGAAGCCCCGCTGCTGTCCCCATCAGCGCTCTCCAGCGGGGAGCGGGGCCAGGATGAACCTCAACCTGTGAGAACTATCTTCATGATCAAGAGATCTCATATGCAAGATAAGTATGTGTTGGAATAGGGCTGGGGAGGGCGGCTGCTCGGGCACCCCCCCGTCAAGTTAAGGAGATTTAACTGAGGAAGCACAAGGGAACTCTCGTCTGGGGACAACAACTGCAGGGAGACCACATCTTTTCAGATGAACATGGGAGGGCGGAAGGCTGCCTAATACTGAAGCACCCTCAGACATTAAACCATATGCAACAACTATTGCAAGCATTCCTGGGGGAAGGTCTGCAGAAGACGGATTTGCATACGGTGATGTCATCCAAGCAGTGGGCCAAAGTTGGCTGGAACCCTCATCTGTATATGAAAAGAGAAAAGGGGCATGCAGGGCATGGCGGCCTTTTGCGGCGCTTGTATAACCCCAAGTTTGCATTAAACACCCCCACCCTCCTTCGGTGTGGGGCTCATGTTGGCCATGCCCAAGCCCCTGAAGCATTCAAGCTGATTTCTTGCAGCAGCTGGGCACTGTAACAGCTTCAGAGCTGCTCTACAAGACAAGTAAAAGGGTGTGGGCCCTGCAGCACCACCTGTAGTTTGCATACACACATATATAGGACAGCATCTCTTATATGCCCCAGGGTCAATAAAATAGTATCCTTGTCTAGGCTATCCATCCCCTCAGATAAGGTATTTGTCCATGCCGCTACAGCACTACACACCCAGGCCGACGCAATTGCCGGTCTGAGTAAGGTACCTGAATGTGTATAAATGGACTTCAGTGTAATCTCCTGTTTGCGGTCAGCACAATAACTGAACCTGAGGATGACATGCTATAAACACAATTTACTTAATTTTATATTTTTTTCTGAATTTCTCAATAAAAAAAACTTTGGCCTAGGGGTGCCGTGAAACAAATTTTGATACTCTAGGGCAGGGGTGTCAAACCCATGGGCCCCATGCCGCCCCCAATGCATCCTTATGTGGCCCACAGGCCGGGGTCCGGCAGGGTTCCGACAGGGGTCCTTTTGTGGCCCGATCACCTTGCTTAGAGCGAGGGCAGGAGAGTGCAGCCAGAGTCTTTGCTTTCTATGTGCGGCACCATCTTCCCGAAGAGATCACCGGGAAGATAGTGCCCCTTCCACTGGCTACAGCACAGGTATACTGGGGTGGGGTAGCAAACTGGGGGCCCCAATGGGCCCCTCCAGCAGTCCCTCTACCAAAACACGTCTTTTGGTGGTTTTGCGGTGTTATAACTACATGGTGACGATGCTGTAGCACAGAGATTTTCAACCATTTACAACTCACGTCACACAGAACAAGATTTAAATATTGACAAGGCACACTGAAATATAATGGTGATGCATGGTGCAGTATCGTGTCCTAGGATGTCATGTCGCAGCTTCTCCATAGGTAACGCCTGAACAGGCCCGGTGACAGGGGGGACAAAGGGGACACTTGTTCAGGGCTCCAAGTATTAAGAACAGAAATAATGGGGCCACAGTGCCAATATTGCTTTTTAAAGTGTATCCACCAACTGCTCAATTTAAGCAGGAAAACAATTAACAGGCCAACTAAACCCTCCCCCCTCCTTTTACCCCATCACTTTTGTCCAGTCCCTGTGGTCCATACTGTATTGCCATTATTATGCATGTTGCTGTGCTGGCCCTTTTCTGAATGTCCCTGCCACCGCCACCGAAGAGCTGGATAGCACAGTATGAAAACCACCTGCCGGCCTCACTGACGGTCCGAGTCAAAGGCTCCATTTTTTTTAAAGATCCCTCTGCCAAGTTAAGGGGGGGTTGAGGGGGCCCCAGAGATATCAGTGCACTGGGCCCCGAGATTTCTGTTGCTGGCCCTGACCCTCAGGGGCGTATCTACCCCTTGGCCAGGATGGCACTTGCCAGGGGCACCATCCAGCTGTGCCAACCGTGGCTAAGGGATAGAGTTCTGCAGTCTCGAAAGGGCGCTATGGCAATCAGCGTGGGACTGACCAATTAGACGGTGAGGGAAGGATACTGAAATTGTCCAAACCCTGTTACAGTTTGAAACGCCCCTCAACTGCTGTCCACTGCTTCACTCCTAGCTCTGCCCCTTTGAAATTATTAATCCCTACCCCCCGGTAGGCGGAGTTCTCCAGGCCCATACTCAGGAGTCACCACTGCTGTACATTATGTGCCGGTTGTAGAGGCAGAGCGGGGAACATCAGAGAACGCCACAAATTACACAGTGGGCAAGGAGATGGCTGGAGACAGCTGCACAGCCATGCCTTGCAAGTTCGAGAGAGCTGTTGAATTTCAGCACTTCAAGTCAGAGCCTGCCCCCTGCTGCCCAAGCAGTCCGTGACAGTTAGTGTCGAGGAGGGGGGGATTTGTGCATGTGTGCTATCAGTGTGTGTGTGGGGGGGGTGGAGGATGTGTGTGACTGTGAGGGAGCTGTCAGTGTCAGTGGGGAGAGGAGCAGGAGGGAGTTGTCAGTGTGTGGAAGTGATGAGAGTTGTCAGTACTGGGGAAATGTGTGTGTGTGTGTGTACTAGATTTAGGAGTGTGTGTTTGTGAGAGGTTTCAGTTGGGGAATTAGAGTTCATACAGTAATTAAATGTTTTCATATTGAGAACTACATCTCCCAGCATATACAGTGTGCTGGGGATGCTAACAAGCTTTATTTAAAAGTTTAAAAAACATTGCTTTTATGACTGCAATGGTTAAAAAGGGAGAGCTATAAATCAATTTATCAGTGAATGATCGCAGTTTGAGCTGTTACATTTTACTGAACCACCTATCCCTCCACACTCACTACCTGTCCTCAGGATACATTTACCATCCCGGCAGACGGTATACCGGCGGTCATTTGACCGATGTTGGAATCCTGACACCACTTGGGAGACTGGTGCCGGCACACAGACAGCCAACATCCCGAAGGCGAGTATTGGAGGGAGGGTTAGGACCGGGAGAGCGGGTGTTAGGGAAGGCACTAGGAGGGGGGGGGGGGGTTAGTCCTAGCTGCCACCCCCTGAGGGTTAGCCCTTACCGCCACCCCCCCAGAGGGTTAGGATTAGGTATCATGTGACTGCTGGAATCCCGAGCGCCGGATGCCATACCCAACCCCCTTTACTTTTTCAGGCATTTCTATCTCTCCTCTCTCTATGGTGTTCCGATTGCCCACTTTCGATTGTGCTTTTCTCTCTCTCTCTCTCTCTCTCTCTCTCCTTTGTTTAGAGCATCAGTTTCTGTAGTCCACTTTATCCTTATTTTTTCCAGTGTTTCACTATCTCTCTGATGTAATGAGGATGTATGGTCTAGAGGGATCAGTAATGCATTGTACTGTATAGAGGCGTCAGGGATGTAGCGTAGGGTATAGAGGCGTCAGGGATGTAGCGTAGGTTATAGAGGCGTCAGGGATGTAGCATAGGGAATAGAGGCGTCAGGGATGTAGCGTAGGGAATAGAGGCGTCAGGGATTTAGCTTAGGGAATATAGGCATCAGGGATGTACTAGCAGGTATATAGAGGTCAGTGTACTGTATAGAGGGGTCAGTAATGCAGTGATGGTTATAGAAAGGTCAGTGATGTAGTGTAGGGTATAGAGGGGTCAGTTATGTAGTGTGGGGTAAAGAGGGGTCAGTAAAGATACTAAGCTGAAGTACTTAGAACACTTCTTGAATTAAGACACAACCTGCAAGAAAAAGTATGCAATATGGGTGAAAAGGCAAATGTCAGAGGTCTGATACAAGTAACCAGCTCCACACCTTGCACCACATAGCGTTATGTTAAACTGGGACATGTTCTTTTTTGGTGTGTGTGTGTGTGTGTGTGTGTGTGTGTGTGTGTGTGTGTGGGGGGGGGGTGCCAAAGGAAATTTTTGCCATTGGCTCCTTTGGTCTAGAACCAGCCCTGATCACAAAATATTTTTGTCTAAGCAGACTGGACACTGATCAGCGTTGGCTCATTCTCAGCCCCCCGCCCAGCCTCTGCTGCCAGCAGACTGCTATTAGCTAGTTAACCTTCTGCCTTCCCTATCTATGACACAGACTGCTGCTAATGCTACCAGACTGTTCCCAGTGGCTTCACACCAACAGTGAATCCCAGCCGATGATGTAGGGCAGCGTGTGGGGGAGGGGGTCAGTTGCTGTGGCTCCAACATGGTAACCGCCAATGGACTGCAATGCTTTATCGAAAGGGGGGGCGCCAGTCCCTTACTTTGCCAGGGGCGCTTGGACCCCTAGCTACACCTCTGTTGACCCTAACCGATACCCCTAAACTAACCATAATTCCTGCAGTAAAAATCCATGTTTCTATGTATATAGGGGGTCATTCCGAGTTGATCGCATGCTGCCGTTGTTCGCTGCGTAGCAATCAGTTGAAAAAAAATGGCTAATCTGTGCATGCGCATGCTCCGTAATGTGCATGCGCATCGTACGGGTACAAAGTCCATTGTGGTTTTGCACTAGTTCTAGCGATTATTCCAATCACAGAACAGGCCACAAGGAGATTGACAGAAAGAGGGCGTTTCTGGGTGGCAACTGACCGTTTTCAGGGAGTGCTTGGAAAAATGCAGGCGTGGCAGAAGAAATGCAGACGTGGCTGGGCATTCGCTGGATGGGTGTGTGACATCAAAAGCCGTCCCTCGGTTGTTAGAATCAACGCACACGAAGTGTAACTACAGTGCTGGTCTTATTTTGAAACAATTTTGCAGGCGCTCTGCTACTCAAGTATTCGCACTTCTCCAAAGTGAATATACACTCTCCAGTGGGCAGCGACAATGCGTTTGCATGGCTGCTAAAAACTGTTAGCGAGCAATCAACTCAGAATGACCCCCATAGTGTATTGCAAGAAAATATCTGTAAATCCAATGGTACCGTAAGTGCGGTATATACTCGCACTTCTTTGCGGGGTGAGAACATCTCCCCTAAGTGAAGTCAGCCCTATGAATAGAGTTTGTGTGATCCCTGTGCAGCAGTCACAGAAAGGGTTCATCTCTGCAGTTTGTCACTCAAATTACATTGCTGCATTTTTTCTAGAAGTGGATCTGAGAGCTGTTACCCGCAGACCAGCTACAATAATTATCCTGGGTACTCACTAGACCAGTGGTTCTCAAACTGCACCCTGGGGTGCCTCAGGACACTTGCAGGGGTGCCTTGGATTGGTGGTCCAGGACCAATTCAAAATATTTATAGTTAGTGTTATAGGCAAAACCAGTGCTGTTGGCTGGCAATCATAACATATGTGCACAAGCAGAAGCAAATCCTGTCCCCTACCAAAGGGCCAGTGCTAGGGTGTTTGGCGCCTCCCTGCAAACTATTAATTTGGGCCCTCTCTCCAATACTTAATAAAGGGACAGTGCGCTCCTTAAAAAAAGAAGGTGTGGTATCACAAGGAAGGGGCATGGCCACACAATAGCACCCCAAATCAAAATACGCCACATAGTAGCACTATCTTATTGTCATTACACCGCATGTAATAATAATAATAATAATACCCACAGTCGCAGTGCCCTTTATACACATAACCACCATATCAGTGCAACTTACACACATAATGCCAACAGTAGCAGTGCCCCTTCTACACATGCCCACGGTGGCAATCCTTTACATGGCAAATATCAACCTGGTTTTGCCATGTAAAGGATTGCCACTTTAAAAACAAACAATCAAACAAAAAAAACAAAAAAACAACAGGAAAAAACACAAAATCTCTCACTTTCTGATTCTCACACCCTATTACATTCCTCCCTATATATTTAAATGTTTCTATTACTGTATGTTCCCTCTTCCCTTCTCCAAACTATACACATCAACATTTTTTAGTATTTCCAGGTAAGTTTTGTGATGTAGGCCATGCACAATTTTAGTTGCCCTAATGTATTTACAGCCTTCTGGAGATATGGCTTCTGGAACTGAACACAGGATTCTAAATGTGGCTGTACCAAGGACCTATACAGTGGCATTACAGGTTGAGTATCCCTTATCCAAAATGCTTGGGACCAGAGGAATTTTGGATATCGGATTTTTCTGTATTTTGGAATAATTGCATACCATAACGAGATATTATGGTGATGGGACCTAAATCTAAGCACAGAAGGCATTTATGTTTCATATACACCTTATACACACAGCCTGAAGGTCATTTTAGCCAATATTTTTTATAACTTTGTGCATTAAACAAAGTGTGTGTACATTCACAGAATTCATTTATGTTTCATATACACCTTATACACACAGTCTGAAGTTCATTTAATACAATATTTTTAATAACTTTGAGTATTAAACAAAGTTTGTGTACACTGAGCCATCAAAACACAAAGGTTTCACTATCTCAGTCTCACTCAAAAAAGTCCGTATTTCGGAATATTCCGTATTTCGGAATATTTGGATATGGGATACTCAACCTGTATTACTTTTTTCTGCTACTGGTTCTTTAACCTATGCAAACAAGCATCTGACTTGCCTTTCCTATTGCTTTGTTACATTGCTTACCTGAAATAGTAATACTTAGATTGCTTTCCTCTTGCCATTATAATGCCCTTAATATTATAGTTAGCCTTTGCATTTTTGAGACGTGTATGATTTTGCATTTTTTGGCATTAAATGTTGCCATGTTCTTGACCATTCCTCTAGTCCAGGGGCGGAACTGCCAGAGACAACGGAGTCAGTTGCCGCCGGGCTCCAGCCCTAAAGGGGCTTCCTCCATTGCCCCCCGGCTGTTACGTGCCCTTCCTACTAAATAGACAAAGGCGCTACCAGCAGGGTCTCGCAGTTTGTACATTCCATGCCGTAACACCCTTCTTTCCACCTTCACAATGAAGCTATTGGTACTTTGCAAAAAAAAAAATTATTAGCATTGCAACTCAGCAGATCAATGCAGTGTGCAGCCACACACTCCATATATCTGCTCAGCCACAAAGCTGATTATTTCTTCACAAAGTACAAGGTGAGCTCCAAATAGAATTCTCTAGCTTAGATTATACCTTTCTATGCAAGGGTAAATAGCTCAATTGTTTGACTGCAATGCCACAGGAAATGGTTTGGATCCAAGACAGTGTGACTGAATAATAAAGAAACCTTAAGATGAGTTCATGAATGTTGTATAAGTATTAGTGACAGAAGGGGTCAGGAGCATGCTAGGCTGCAAAAAATAAGGTAGGCTGCAAGTGAAAGTAATGATCTATATATTTTCCCAGATCTGTCACTCTGTGTGGCTAACTCTGGGGGAAGTCACAGCAATGGGCGGAGACGGCAACTGCAGGACGATACACCAGTGCCAGCAGCAGACCGTAACAAAGTGACAGATCAGGGAGAATATATAGGAGGTAGGGAGGTGGCCATGGTACATGGCTGGCCAAGGGACACTAGCTCATGTACCCCTTTACCACTGAGGCTGGCCACCAAGGATGGACCTGTCACCAGTGCACATGCAATAACCTCTTCTGCTGCCCTCTTTGCAACTCAGATTGCCCAGTGCTCCCCTTCGCTAACAGTCCACAAAGTTTCCCCATCTCACGATCTGCCTCCTCACCCCCACTTTCATCTCTACAGCACACGCACATATCATACAAGATCCCATCATGCGTACGTAGGTCTGAAATGCAAGAGGGAGGTTGGGGGGAGATTGGCATGCGCCAGCAACACCACACAGCTCACTGTGACCACAGTGGAGAGGCGCTGCAACTGGACAATACACCAACCTCGGAGCAAGGAACTGCGTCGGTCAGGAGGAGAACTATTTCAATAGCATAAAAAGGTTAATGCGTCCCACCCTATGGACACCAGACTCATCAAGTCACTGTTGCCAGAGTCTCATACAATGACTCTGAACCTCTAAGCACACTATTTGACTGTCCACACCCTGCTGTGCCTATTACCCATCTCCTCCACCACCCTCAACACTGACCCACACATCATTCACCCATAAAGATACAATAAAGGTAGTTTGGATAAATTAGCTAAATGAAATGGATTTAACCAATTTATCTAAATGACCATTTTTGGATGTTTTCCAGTGTTTGTGAGCAAATGGTCAATTGTCATTTGCTGCCACATATTAGCATAATTTTGTTTCAACTAGAAAAAAAAGTTGGACAGATAATCTAAGTGTGGATCCAGTTTAAAGGTCCGTATTCACGGCCCGATTTTGGGGAGAGATGTGTGCTGAGCAAACTGCTCAGCACACATCTCTCCCCCCGCTCAGCACAGCGTGATGTGTGCTGAGCGTACGGGGGGTGGGGGTGGGCGCTCATTTCACCCCCTGTGTAGGGCATTCTGTGTGTATCCAGCTTAACAGGTGTGAGCATCATACAACTATTGACTTGCGAGTAACTATACAGCAGCTCCATACCTTGTGACTTGAAGAAACACCAGTTAACCCCGGGAATGCTGCAGTCAAAGCAACAATTCCTCTTCTTACATTCCGCTGCACTTATTGTGGGGTAGCCGCAATCCCGTCTGCTGTATGGTTCCACATTACATTGTTTCTTGTCACTTCCTGTTGATGCAGTAAGGAAACATCCAGGAATTACAGCAGCTTAGTTTTTTTTTTTTTTTTTTTAACTGGGGCAATTTAGCTAGATCACAGGGCAATTTAGCTCCTTTGGTCCTTTTTTAGGACCAGTTAATCAGACAGTTGAGCAAACTGAAAAACAGCTAACAGGAAATTTCCACTTAAATGGTATTTTCTAATCTTATCTGACCATGACTAAGAATAAAGGATACACAAGATAAACTCTTAGAGCCATGGACCTTATCCATGTTTAAGCTCCATCAAATCTGTAATCAATAGCACTACATGCTCCCACTTTACCACTGTACTATATACTCTACCTGTGTTTTTAAGGTAAAAACACCATTTAACCCCAGTGACACTTGAATTAAAGCAGCAGCCTCTGGAATAGCATTCCTTAGCATTAATCCCAGGAAATCTGCAATCTTCACGCTCTTTGATAGCCATGCTACATTGCTGTTTACTTGGATGGAGCAGAGAGCACAACATCAGGACATAGGAAATATTACAATGCATGATAAGAAAGGTGTGAGCTCTACAGCAAGGCCTCTAACCCTTTGCCAGTGCCAAATACATAGGGCTTAACTCAGATCTGATCACAGCAGCAAATTTATTAGCTAAAACCATGTACACTGCAGGGGGGGGGGGTGTATAATATGTGCAGAGAGAGTTAGATTTTGGTGCGGTGTGTTCAAACTGAAATCTAAATTGCAGTGTAAAAACAAAACAGCCAATATTTACCCTGCACACAAACAATATAACCCACCTAAATCTCTCTGCAAATGTTATATCTGCCCCCCCCCCCCCCCCCATCCCTGCAGTGCACATGGTTTTGCCCACTAGCTAACAAATTTGCTGCATCTGGGAATTACAGCAGCTTAATATTTCTTTTTACAGAAGGTTCAGCAAATTAAATTATTTAGTGAAATACTGTAATCATAACAGTTACAGGGATATTGTAGGTAGATTTATTGTCAGTGGATAAATGTAAAAATTAAACCCTTAGGCATAGTTCCAAAATGCTGTCATTGCAATCCAGATTTTAAGGATATCATGCTTGAGCACAGGTGACTTAATTAGAACTTCGGTCAATGTGAATTAACCATTGGACTCAACCATGGTTATCCTTAAAACCCAGGGGTCTATTTAAGATCGATCTTAATCGATGTTGGGCTTCCAGGTTGAAAAAAACACACACATTTACTAACATTTTAAAATTTATATAAAAAAATCATCTGTTCGTAAATGCAGTGCACATGGTTTTGCCCAACTGCTAACAAAAATCCTGCTGCGATCAACTCAGAATTACCCCCCATGGCCCTCATTCCGAGTTGTTCGCTCGCAAGCTGCTTTTAGCAGCATTGCACACGCTAAGCTGCCGCCTACTGTGAGTGAATCTTAGCATCTTAAAATTGCGAACGAAAGATTTGCAATATTGCGATAAGACATCTCTGTGCAGTTTCTGAGTAGCTCGAGACTTACTCTGCCAGTGCGATCAGTTCAGTGCTTGTCGTCCCTGGTTTGACGTCACAAACACACCCAGCGTTCACCCAGACACTCCTCCGTTTCTCCAGCCACTCCCGCGTTTTTCCCAGAAACGGTAGCATTTTTTCCCACACGCCCCTAAAGCGGCCTGTTTCCGCCCAGAAACACCCACTTCCTGTCAATCACATTACGATCACCAGAACGATGAAAAAACCGTGAGTAATATTCCTAACTGCATAGCAAATTTACTTGGCGCAGTCGCAGTGTGAACATTGCGCATGCGCATTAAGCGGAAAATCGCTGCGATGCGAAGAAAATTACCGAGCGAACAACTCGGAATGACCACCTATGTGCACTGCAGGGAAGGCAGATTTAACATGTGCAGAGAGAGTTAGATTTGGGTGTGGTGTGTTCAATCTGCAATCTAATTTGCAGTGTAAAAATAAAGCAGTCAGTATTTACCCTGCACAGAAACAAAATAACTCACCCAAATCTAACTCTTTCTGCACATGTTATATCTGCCTCCCCTGCAGTACACATGGTTTTGCCCAACTGCTAACAAAATTCCTGCTGCGATCATCTTGGAATTACCCCCATCGATTGATGTTTTCACACTGCTCGTGTATATAAGACATATAGGGCCTAATTCAGTTTGGATCGTAATACGCGTTCCAACCGCAAAAACTATGAAGAGGATGGGGGCATATACGCAGGGTCCATCCTGTGCGTGTGCCTACATTTTCTCCGGGTGCCCCGCAGAAAATGCGAATGCCTCTGACTGTCAATCAGTAGAGGGCGTACCTTCGCAGGTATATCGCGATCATGAGCCATGTCTCCCATTTTTGTCATTATAGGTGCTCTGTGAGCTGCTGGCCATGCCCCAGCCCCTCTGTCTCCCGTGAATAGACATTGAGGCTTATTCAGACCAGATCGCTTCAATTTATTTTCACCCAGCGGGCAATCTGGTCTGCACTGCACATGCGTATGCGCCACAATGCGTAAGTGCGACGGTCCGGAGATCACAAGAAGATTGACAAGAAGAGGGTGTTTGTGTGGGTGGCAACTGAATGTTTCTAGGGAGTGTCCGGAAAAACACTGGAGGGACCCGGCGTTTTCCTAATCGCTCTGCTAATGCACACCGACTCTCCTGCCTACGGATTACTTCCTCCCACTCCTACGACTTTGCTTCATTGGAAAGGCAGCAAGATGCATCCTCATTTCAATGTCTACTGAAATAATACAGGTTGAAACCAGGAAACATTAACGCCACTGCATCCTTGCTGCTTTCTCATGTGGAAGTCTGTTTAATGTGAAAACAAGGTGATATCTAATTAGCACACAGGTAAGGAATTAAGAAAATCTTTATTTAAGGGTGAAGATGTTTCTCACAAAATCGTTGCCCCAATGCATCATTGAAATTCAAGCTGGAAAGATGATTTTAATATATCACTTGTACATTTTGTATTGCTCTTCTGGTGACAATGTAGTTTTTTTTGTCAATTACCATTTTAATAATAGGGTAAAGAAAATTAAGTGGATTTTTGAAAGAAAACTATACTGTCAATATACTATTAAAACAAATTAAAATGGTAAAAGTTATTGTACTTTAAGTAAAAATAAAAGAGCAAAAATATCAATCCCAGTTTTGATTACTTAAATTAACAAAAAAAAATGCATATAGCAAAGGATAGTTTCAATCTGCCTACCTCTGGGTTATGGGTCCAGCATGCTTCCATTGCAGTACTCTGCTGCACATGTAAGTGCAAGAGATCCTGAAGCACTCACTCATCATGGGAAAGTACCAATGTGTTTATTCGTTGGTTGATAGAAGAAACATCTTACAAAAACTCTCCAGATTATTGATTTTTTAATGTTTTTCTAGGAAACGTTCTAGATGTATGCTTATTAGCCTTTGTCAGTATGTACTTTTTGCAAAGTGTCTCTGTGGCGCAATCGGTTAGTGTGTTCGGCTATTAACCAAAAGGTTGGTGGTTCAATCCCACCCAGGGACGTAATTGACCTTGTGATCAGATTTTGGTGATATTTAAGTAGACAAGTCAAAATTTCAAACCCCCTCTTATTGTGTAGGGTACCTGGCCTTCTCTGATGTAATCAGAGTTAGATTTGATTCAGTGATTTTATAAAAAACTGCTAGGAAGCACAATTTAGCAGTGGGTTGCAGAGAAAAAAAATATGCTGGCAGAAAAATCAAATTGAGTGATTAAACAGCTCTTCATTTTCTGGCTTTATTTTTATGCTAACAAATTTGTTCTCTGAAAAGTGTCCACAAAGCCAAGTCTCTGATTAACACCTTTGTAGGGATGGTTTTTCACCTATTACTAAATTAAACTTGCTTCATTGGAAAGGCAGCAAGATGCATCCTCATTTCAATGTTTACTGAAATAATACAGGTTGACACCAGGAAACATTAACGCCACTGCATCCTTGCTGCTTTCTCATGTGGAAGTCTGTTTAATGTGAAAACAAGGTGATATCTAATTAGCACACAGGTAAGGAATTAAGAAAATCTTTATTTAAGGGTGAAGATGTTTCTCACAAAATCGTTGCCCCAATGCATCATTGAAATTCAAGCTGGAAAGATGATTTTAATATATCACTTGTACATTTTGTATTGCTCTTCTGGTGACAATGTAGTTTGTTTTTGTCAATTACAATTTTAATAATAGGGTAAAGAAAATTAAGTGGATTTTTGAAAGAAAACAATACTGTCAATATACTATCAAAACAAATTAAAATGGTAAAAGTCATTGTACTTTAAGTAAAAATAAAAGAGCCAAAATATCAATCGCTGTTTTGGATTACTTTAATTAACAAAAAAAATGCATATAGCAAAGGATAGTTTCAATCTGCCTACCTCTGGGTTATGGGCCCAGCATGCTTCCATTGCAGTACTCTGCTGCTCATGTAAGTGCAAGAGATCCTGAAGCACTCACTCATCATGGGAAAGTACCAATGTGTTTCTTCATTGGTTGATGGAAGAAACATCTTACAAAAACTCTCCAGATTATTGACTTTTTAAAGTTTTTTTAGGAAACGTTCTAGATGAATGCTTATTAGCCTTTGTCAGTATGGACTTTTGCAAAGTGTCTCTGTGGTGCAATTGGTTAGTGTGTAAGGCTATTAACCAAAAGGTTGGTGGTTCAATCACACCCAGGGATGTAATTGACCTTGTGATCAGATTTTGGTGATATTTAAGTAGACAAGTCAAAATTTCAAACCCCATCTTATTGTGTAGGGTACCTGGCCTTCTCTGATGTTATCAGAGTTAGATTTGATTCAGTGATTTTATAAAAAACAGCTAGGAAGCACAATTTAGCAGTGGGTTGCAGAGAAAAAAAATATGCTGGCAAAAAAATCCAATTGAGTGATTAAACAGCTCTTCATTTTCTGGTTTATTTTTATGCTAACAAATTTGTTCTCTGAAAAGTGTCCACAAAGCCAAGTCTCTGATTAACACCGTTGTAGGGATGGTTTTTCACCTATTACTAAATTAAACTTGCTTCATTGGAAAGGCAGCAAGATGCATCCTCATTTCAATGTCTACTGAAATAATACAGGTTGACACCAGGAAACATTAACGCCACTGCATCCTTGCTGCTTTCTCATGTGGAAGTCTGTTTAATGTGAAAACAAGGTGATATCTAATTAGCACACAGGTAAGGAATTAAGAAAATCTTTATTTAAGGGTGAAGATGTTTCTCACAAAATCGTTGCCCCAATGCATCATTGAAATTCAAGCTGGAAAGATGATTTTAATATATCACTTGTACATTTTGTATTGCTCTTCTGGTGACAATGTAGTTTGTTTTTGTCAATTACCATTTTAATAATAGGGTAAAGAAAATGAAGTGGATTTTTGAAAGAAAACAATACTGTCAATATACTATTAAAACAAATTAAAATGGTAAAAGTTATTGTACTTTAAGTAAAAATAAAAGAGACAAAATATCAATCCCAGTTTTGGATTACTTTAATTAACAAAAAAAAATGCATATAGCAGAGGATAGTTTCAATCTAGCTATCTCTGGGTTATGGGCCCAGCATGCTTCCATTGCAGTACTCTGCTGCACATGTAAGTGCAAGAGATCCTGAAGCACTCACTCATCATGGGAAAGTACCAATGTGTTTCTTCATTGGTTGATGGAAGAAACATCTTACAAAAACTCTCCAGATTATTGACTTTTTAATGTTTTTCTAGGAAACGTTCTAGATGTATGCTTATTAGCCTTTGTCAGTATGTACTTTTTGCAAAGTGTCTCTGTGGTGCAATTGGTTAGTGTGTAAGGCTATTAACCAAAAGGTTGGTGGTTCAATCCCACCCAGGAACGTAATTGACCTTGTGATCAGATTTTGGTGATATTTAAGTAGACAAGTCAAAATTTCAAACCCCCTCTTATTGTGTAGGGTACCTGGCCTTCTCTGATGTAATCAGAGTTAGATTTGATTCAGTGATTTTATAAAAAACAGCTAGGAAGCACAATTTAGCAGTGGGTTGCAGAGAAAAAAAATATGCTGGCAAAAAAAATCCAATTGAGTGATTAAACAGCTCTTCATTTTCTGGCTTTATTTTTATGCTAACAAATTTGTTCTCTGAAAAGTGTCCACAAAGCCAAGTCTCTGATTAACACCTTTGTAGGGATGGTTTTTCACCTATTACTAAATTAAACTTGCTTCATTGGAAAGGCAGCAAGATGCATCCTCATTTCAATGTCTACTGAAATAATACAAGTTGACACCAGGAAACATTAACGCCACTGCATCCTTGCTGCTTTCTCATGTGGAAGTCTGTTTAATGCGAAAACAAGGTGATATCTAATTAGCACACAGGTAAGGAATTAAGAAAATCTTTATTTAAGGGTGAAGATGTTTCTCACAAAATCGTTGCCCCAATGCATCATTGAAATTCAAGCTGGAAAGATGATTTTAATATATCACTTGTACATTTTGTATTGCTCTTCTGGTGACAATGTAGTTTGTTTTTGTCAATTACCATTTTAATAATAGGGTAAAGAAAATTAAGTGGATTTTTGAAAGAAAACAATACTGTCAATATACTATTAAAACAAATTAAAATGGTAAAAGTTATTGTACTTTAAGTAAAAATAAAAGAGCCAAAATATCAATCCCAGTTTTGGATTACTTTAATTAAAAAAAAAAGCATACAGCAGAGGATAGTTTCAATCTGCCTACCTCTGGGTTATGAGCCCAGCATGCTTCCATTGCTGTACTTTGCTGCCCATGTAAGTGCAAGAGATCCTGAAGCACTCACTCATCATGGGAAAGTACCAATGTGTTTCTTCATTGGTTGATGGAAGAAACATCTTACAAAAACTCTCCAGATTATTGACTTTTTAAAGTTTTTCTAGGAAACGTTTTAGATGAATGCTTATTAGCCTTTGTCAGTATGCACTTTCGCAAAGTGTCTCTGTGGCGCAATCAGTTAGTGTGTACGGCTATTAACTAAAAGGTTGGTGGTTCAATCCCACCCAGGGATGTAATTGATCTTGTTATCAGATTTTGGTGATCTTTAAGTAGACAAGTCAAAATGTCAAACCCCCTCTTATGGTGTAGGGTACCTGGCCTTCTCTGATGTAATCAGAGTTAGATTTGATTCATTGATTTTATAAAAACAGCGAGGAAGCACAATTTAGCAGTGGTTTGCAGAGAAAAAAAATATGCTGGCAGAAAAATCCAATTGAGTGATTAAACAGCTCTTCATTTTCTGGCTTTATTTTTATGCTAACAAATTTGTTCTCTGAAAAGTGTCCACAAAGCCAAGTCTCTGATTAACACCTTTGTAAGGATGGTTTTTCACCTATTACTAAATTAAACTTGCTTCATTGGAAAGGCAGCAAGATGCATCCTCATTTCAATGTCTACTGAAATAATACAAGTTGACACCAGGAAACATTAACGCCACTGCATCCTTGCTGCTTTCTCATGTGGAAGTCTGTTTAATGCGAAAACAAGGTGATATCTAATTATCACACAGGTAAGGAATTAAGAAAATCTTTATTTAAGGGTGAAGATGTTTCTCACAAAATCGTTGCCCCAATGCATCATTGAAATTCAAGCTGGAAAGATGATTTTAATATATCACTTGTACATTTTGTATTGCTCTTCTGGTGACAATGTAGTTTGTTTTTGTCAATTACCATTTTAATAATAGGGTAAAGAAAATTAAGTGGATTTTTGAAAGAAAACAATACTGTCAATATACTATTAAAACAAATTAAAATGGTAAAAGTTATTGTACTTTAAGTAAAAATAAAAGAGCCAAAATATCAATCCCAGTTTTGGATTACTTTAATTAACAAAAAAAAAGCATATAGCAGAGGATAGTTTCAATCTGCCTACCTCTGGGTTATGGGCCCAGCATGCTTCCATTGCTGTACTCTGCTGCACATGTAAGTGCAAGAGATCCTGAAGCACTCACTCATCATGGGAAAGTACCAATGTGTTTCTTCGTTGGTTGATGGAAGAAACATCTTACAAAAACTCTCCAGATTATTAACTTTTTAAAGTTTTTCTAGGAAACGTTTTAGATGAATGCTTATTAGCCCTTGTCAGTATATAATTTTGCAATGTGTCTCTGTGGCGCAATCAGTTAGTGTGTACGGCTATTAACCAAAAGGTTGGTGGTTCAATCCCACCCAGGTACGTAATTGACCTTGTTATCAGATTTTGGTGATCTTTAAGTAGACAAGTCAAAATTTCAAACCCCCTGTTATGGTGTAGGGTACCTGGCCTTCTCTGATGTAATCAGAGTTAGATTTGATTCAGTGATTTATAAAAACAGCTAGGAAGCACAATTTAGCAGTGGGTTGTAGAGAAAAAGAAATATGCTGGCAGAAAAATCCAATTGAGTGATTAAACAGCTCTTCATTTTCTGGCTTTATTTTTATGCTAACAAATTTGTTCTCTGAAAAGTGTCCACAAAGCAAAGTCTCTGATTAACACCTTTGTAGGGATGGTTTTTCACCTATTACTAAATTAAACTTGCTTCATTGGAAAGGCAGCAAGATGCATCCTCATTTCAATGTCTACTGAAATAATACAAGTTGACACCAGGAAACATTAATGCCACTGCATCCTTGCTGCTTTCTCATGTGGAAGTCTGTTTAATGTGAAAACAAGGTGATATCTAATTAGCACACAGGTAAGGAATTAAGAAAATCTTTATTTAAGGGTGAAGATGTTTCTCACAAAATCGTTGCCCCAATGCATCATTGAAATTCAAGCTGGAAAGATGATTTTAATATATCACTTGTACATTTTGTATTGCTCTTCTGGTGACAATGTAGTTTGTTTTTGTCAATTACCATTTTAATAATAGGGTAAAGAAAATGAAGTGGATTTTTGAAAGAAAACAATACTGTCAATATACTATTAAAACAAATTAAAATGGTAAGAGTTATTGTACTTTAAGTAAAAATAAAAGAGCCAAAATATCAATCCCAGTTTTGGATTACTTTAATTAACAAAAAAAAATGCATATAGCAGTTTCAATCTGCCTACCTCTGGGTTATGGGCCCAGCATGCTTCCATTGCTGCACTCTGCTGCACATGTAAGTGCAAGAGATCCTGAAGCACTCACTCATCATGGGAAAGTACCAATGTGTTTCTTCGTTGGTTGATAGAAGAAACATCTTACAAAAACTCTCCAGATTATTGACTTTTTTAAGTTTTTCTAGGAAACGTTTTAGATGAATGCTTATTAGCATTTGTCAGTATGTACTTTTGCAAAGTGTCTCCTAAAAAATGCAGTTGTACCCAATGTCCACTAGTCCACATGTCCGTGGTTAAGTGGAGCAGGGCAGACTCCGGACTATATGACTGTGACAGCCCACTGGGTAGATGTATTGCCTCCCGCAGCAAGAACAGCAGCGGCGGCACCAGTAGCAGCATCTCGCAAATGCCAACTCGTTCCTAGGCAGGCTACGCTTTGTATCACCGCTTTCCATAAGAGGCACACAGCTGACAACCTCTTACGGAAACTGAGGAACATCATCGCAGAATGGCTTACCCCAATTTGACTCTCCTGGGGATTTGTGACATCGGACAACGCCACCAATATTGTGCGTGCATTACATCTGGGCAAATTCCAGCACGTCCCATGTTTTGCACATACATTGAATTTGGTGGTGCAGAATTATTTAAAAAACGACAGGGGCGTGCAAGAGATGCTGTCGGTGGCCCGAAGAATTGCGGGCCACTTTCTGCATTCAGCCACCGCGTGCCGAAGACTGGAGCACCACCAAACATTCCTGAACCTGCCCTGCCATCCTCTGAAGCAAGAGGTGGTAACGAGGTGGAATTCAACCCTCTATATGCTTCAGAGGATGGAGGAGCAGCAAAAGGCCATTCAAGCCTATACATCTACCCACGATATAGGCAAAGGAGGGGGAATGCACCTGACTCAAGCGCAGTGGAGAATGATTTCAACGTTGTGCAAGGTTCTGCAATCCTTTGAACTTGCCACACGTGAAGTCAGTTCAGACACTGCCAGCCTGAGTCAGGTCATTCCCCTCATCAGGCTTTTGCAGAAGAAGCTGGAGACATTGAAGGAGGAGCTAAAACAGAGCGATTCCGCTAGGCATGTGGGACTTGTGGATGGAGCCCTTAATTCGCTTAACCAGGATTCAATCTGTTGAAATCAGAGCAATAAATTTTGGCCACCGTGCTCGATCCTAGATTTAAAACCTACATTGTATCTCTCTTTCCTGCAGACACAAGTCTGCAGAGGTTCAAAGACCTGCTGGTGAGAAAATTGTCAAGTCAAGCGGAACGTGACCCGTCAACAGCTCCTCCTTCACATTCTCCCGCAACTGGGGGTGCGAGGAAAAGGCTAAGAATTCCGAGCCCACCCGCTGGCGGTGATGCAGGGCAGTCTGGAGTGAGTGCTGACATCTGGTTCGGACTGAAGGACCTGGCAACGATTACTGACATGTCGTCTACTGTCACTGCATATGATTCTGTCACCTTTGAAAGAATGGTGGAGGATTATATGAGTGACCGCATCCAGGTAGGCACGTCAGACAGTCCGTATGTATACTGGCAGGAAAAAGAGGCAATTTGGAGGCCCTTGCACAAACTGGCTTTATTCTACCTAAGTTGCCCTCCCTCCAGTGTGTACTCCAAAAGAGTGTTTAGTGCAGCCGCTCACCTTGTCAGCAATCGGCGTACGAGGTTACTTCCAGAAAATGTGGAGAAGATGATGATCATCAAAATGAATTATAATCAATTCCTCCGTGGAGACATTCATAAGCAATTGCCTCCAGAAAGTACACAGGGATCTGAGATGGTGGATTCCAGTGGGGACGAATTAATAATCTGTGAGGAGGGCGATGTACACAGTGAAAGGGGTGAGGAATCGGAGGATGATGAGGTGAACATCTTGCCTCTGTAGAGCCAGTTTGTGCAAGGAGAGATTGATTGCTTCTTTTTTGGTGGGGGTCCAAACCAACCAGTCATTTCAGTCAGCCGTGTGGCAGACCCTGTTGCTGAAATGATGGGTTCGTCAATGTTTTTCTTTTCAATCTAAGCCCCTGCAGTTTTTTGTAAGAATCTGCTTCGTTATGATGATCAACAAGTCACAAGGGCAAACACTCAGGGCTGGAGGCGTAGATCTTAGGACCAGCTGCTACAAGCATGGCAAAGGTGTCACTATCATTGGTGACACCCAGAGAGGCAGCGAGGGAGATTGTAATGCAGTGCGCGCAGATAAGCAGCGCAATGGTAAAATGGAGGCATGGTCTCATAGGTAGGGGTGTGGCCTGTTGGCCTGAATCTCCATTTTGTTGCTCCGGGTATCCCGGGGGTTGAGTGCTGCACCCGGGGACTAGTGTGTGAGTGGTGCTGGCTCCTGCACAGTGACAGAAACTGGGTGTTGCACGTAATGTCACAGTGAAACACCCATATTCTGTCACTGAAGAGGAGCCTGCACTTTGGTGTCACCCCCCTTGGCGGGTGACACTCGGGTGTGGGCCGCAACCCCGTTGTGATGCCACTGACCCATGGGAAGCTTTACGTGGCTTACCCGTGTGTTAGTAGCCCCAAGCATCTTTTGTGTTAGTCCCTGAAGAAAAACTTCAAATATTTACAAATAAATTTTGTAATCAATGGGCCTAATTCAGTAAGGATTGCAAATTCTGCTAAGTAACAGAATTTGCAATCCTTTGGTTCGCATGCTGGGGCCACCCAGCATGCCGCCTCCCTTCTTGACCACGCTGAAATTGCAGTCGCAGTGCAGTTCAGCGTGATCATAAAAAATGGGTTAGCCTCCTGTTGGTGCAGACTGTGGGGTAAATTTACTAAGCTCCCGATTTTGACCGAGATGCCGTTTTTTCATCAAAGTGTCATCTCGGTAATTTACTAAGCACTAATCACGGCAGTGATGAGGGCATTCGTAATTTTTTGCAAGTTCAGGTAAAAAATTACGAATGAATACACCATCGGTCAAAACGCGGCTGTTTAAGTATGAATCTCGGTCATTTACTAAGAAGTGCAAAGCAAAAAAAGAACAAACACTGCCGTGAAAAATTACAACTCGTAAAAAAGTGCTAAAAAAAAACAGACCTGCTTTTTTTATTCGTGATTGGATAGGCATGCACGGATCCATGAGATCCGTGCATGTATATCAGTGGGAAGGGGTGGGAAAGTGCTTATTTTTTCAAAAAAAATTGCGTGGGGTCCCCCCTCCTAAGCATAACCAGCCTCGGGCTCTTTGAGCCGATCCTGGTTGCAGAAATATGGGGAAAAAAATGACAGGGGTTCCCCCATATTTAAGCAACCAGCATCGGGCTCTGCGCCTGGTCCTGGTCCCAAAAATACGGGGGACAAAAAGAGTAGGGGTCCCCCGTATTTTTAAAACCAGCACCGGGCTCCACTAGCTGGACAGATAATGCCACAGCCGGGGGTCACTTTGATATAGTGCCCTGCGGCCGTGGCATCAAAAATCCAACTAGTCACTCCTGGCCGGGGTACCCTGGGGGAGTGGGGACCCCTTCAATCAAGGGGTCCCCCCCCCCAGCCACCCAAGGGCCAGGGGTGAAGCCCGAGGCTGTCCCCCCCCATCCAATGGGCTGCGGATGGGGAGGCTGATAGCCTTTGTTGTAAAAGAAAAGATATTGTTTTTAGTAGCAGTACTACAAGGCCCAGCAAGCCTCCCCCGCATGCTGGTACTTGGAGAACCACAAGTACCAGCATGCGACGGAAAAACGGGCCCGCTGGTACCTGTAGTACTACTACTAAAAAAATACCCAAAAAAAGACAAGACACACACACCGTGAAAGTATAATTTTATTACATACATACACACATACATACATACTTACCTTAAGTTCCCACGCAGGTCGGTCCTCTTCTCCAGTAGAATCCAAGGGGTACCTGTTGAAGAAATTATACTCACGAGATCCAGGGGTCCAGGCTCCTCGGGAAATCCAGGGGTAATCCACGTACTTGACAAAAAAAACAAAACGGTGTCCCGACCACGAACTGAAAGGGGACCCATGTTTGCACATGGGTCACCTTTCCACGAATGCCAGAAAGCCACTTTGACTTCTGTCTAAGTGGGTTTCTTCAGCCAATCAGGGAGTGCCACGTTGTAGCACTCTCCTGATCAGCTGTGTGCTCCTGTCCTCACTGACAGGCGGCACACGGCAGTGTTACAATGTAGCGCCTATGCGCTACATTGTAACCAATGATGGGAACTTTCTGCCCTGCGGTTGACCTAAAGTGACGTCACCGCTGAGCTGAAAGTTCCCATCATTGGTTACAATGTAGCGCATAGGCGCTACATTGTAACACTGCCGTGTGCTGCCTGTCAGTGAGGACAGGACCACACAGCTGATCAGGAGAGTGCTACAACGTGGCGCTCCCTGATTGGCTGAAGAAACCCACTTAGACAGAAGTCAAAGTGGCTTTCTGGCATTCGTGGAAAGGTGACCCATGTGCAAACATGGGTCCCCTTTCAGTTCGTGGTCGGGACACCGTTTTTTTTTTTTTGTCAAGTACGTGGATTACCCCTGGATTTCCCGAGGAGCCTGGACCCCTGGATCTCGTGAGTATAATTTCTTCAACAGGTACCCCTTGGATTCTACTGGAGAAGAGGACCGACCTGCGTGGGAACTTAAGGTAAGTATGTATGTATGTGTGTATGTATGTAATAAAATTATACTTTCACGGTGTGTGTGTCTTGTCTTTTTTTGGGTATTTTTTTAGTAGTAGTACTACAGGTACCAGCGGGCCCGTTTTTCCGTCGCATGCTGGTACTTGTGGTTCTCCAAGTACCAGCATGCGGGGGAGGCTTGCTGGGCCTTGTAGTACTGCTACTAAAAACAATATCTTTTCTTTTACAACAAAGGCTATCAGCCTCCCCATCCGCAGCCCATTGGATGGGGGGGGACAGCCTCGGGCTTCACCCCTGGCCCTTGGGTGGCTGGGGGGGGGGACCCCTTGATTGAAGGGGTCCCCACTCCCCCAGGGTACCCCGGCCAGGGGTGACTAGTTGGATTTTTGATGCCACGGCCGCAGGGCACTATATAAAAGTGACCCCCGGCTGTGGCATTATCTGTCCAGCTAGTGGAGCCCGGTGCTGGTTTTAAAAATACGGGGGACCCCTACTCTTTTTGTCCCCCGTATTTTTGGGACCAGGACCAGGCGCAGAGCCCGATGCTGGTTGCTTAAATATGGGGGAACCCCTGTCATTTTTTCCCCCATATTTCTGCAACCAGGATCGGCTCAAAGAGCCCGAGGCTGGTTATGCTTAGGAGGGGGGACCCCACGCATTTTTTTTTGGGATTTTACATTGTTTAATTAAAAAAAAAAAAAAATAAGAACCCCAGCACGGATCACACAGATCCGGCCGAGATTGATTGTAAAAAAAAACGGCAGTGTTTTGCTAATCACTGCCGTAAAAATAGGTAAAAAAAAACGAATGACATCGACATCGGAAGAAAAGAAAAACCCGAATACGACAGCTTAGTAAATCCATCGTAATCAATTCAAAAAGTTGCAGTTTTACACTGTCGATGTCATTCGTGATTGAACTTTGACCTTTTTTCGGAAATTACGAATCTTAGTAAATTTACCCCTGTATGTGTGCGCAGGAAGCCGCCACCATTTTTGTGATCGCAGCTGCTGCATGTGATGTCATGCAACCGCTCTGACCACGCCTCCTGTTTCTCCGTTGCCGACCCCATTTTGAAGCCCTGCCCACGCACCGCTCCATCTCCGACTTGGAAATGGAGTGTTGCTGACCCCCCCCCCCAGCACCGATTGACAGTCAGAGGCGATCGCATTAACTGCGGGGTGCCGCAGAAAATGCAGGCGCATGCGTATGCTCTTAGCAATTTTTGCAGTTGGACTGCTTATTGCGATTGCACTCCAACCTGAATCAGGCTCTATTACCTATCACAATGCACTGCGGGTAGTACAAAATGGGGTTAATATAAGAGAAAACCCCCCAGAGCTGTGCTCCTTAACTGTCCCTGGTGGCTAGTGGAGCGGCTGCCCAGTAATCAGTGTCCACGCCAGTGCGCACATGGCCCGCCCCCTACAGCCATGCTGGATCACGGTACAGCGTGGGCACAGAAGTCCCTTACCTCCCTTTCATCAGCGGCCTCGTGATCCCGGAGGGCGGTGTGTGTGTGACTGACCTTAGGAAGAAACCGGAGCCTCTGCTGCAGTGACCCAGCAACCAGGGCGCGGGAGTATACTGCGCCGCTGGGAGTGATGGAGCTGCAGTAAAGATGTCTATTAGACCTAGCCTGCTGCAGCCCTTGTAGATTCTTATAAAAAAAAGTTCTTCTTTTCTTGTCAAAATTAATAGCTAAGAATAGGCTGCCTGAGGCAGCCCCCTCTTAAGTGGCCTGCTACTGAAGGCACCAACTACAAACTGAGCTCCCTGTTCATGGAAGCGAGGTTATAGAGGAGGGGGCGCTGAGCATCTTGGGAACAGTCAAAAGCTTTGAGCCTGTTGGTGCCTCAGATCAAGATCCTACTCTACACCCCAATGTGAATCCTTGTGGAGTCCAGTGTACCCCACAGAAGAAATGAATGTGTCACACCCATTGGCAGCAACATTAGAATAGCTGCTGATGGGCACAATTGAGAAAGGAAGGGGGGAAAACATTTGAATCCAGCACATATATGTAATTTGAATATGTAATTTGTACCTTCCTACTTTAAAATGTAATGGATGAACCTCACCCTGTGAGAACTATCTTCATGATCAAGAGATCTCATACGCAAGAAAAGCATGTGCTGGGATAGGGCTGTGGAGGGCGGCTGCTCGGGCACACACCCGTCAAGTTAAGGAGATTCAACTGAGGAAGCACAAGGGAACTGCAGGGAGACCACATATTTTCAGATGAACATGAGAGGGCGGAAGGCTGCCTAATACTGAAGCACCCTCAAACATCAAACCATATGCAACAACTAGTACAAGCATTCCTGGGGAAAGGTCTGCAGCAGACGGATTTGCATACGGTGATGTCATCCAAGCAATGGGCATAGTTGGCTGCAACCCTCGTCTGCATATGAAAAGAGAAAATGGTCACGCAGGGCATGGCGGCCTTTGTGGGGTTGCGCTTGGATGACCCCTAGATCGCTTTATACACCCCCATCAGTGTGGGGCTCATGTTGGCCATGCCCAAGCCCCTGAAGCATTCAAGCTGATTTCTTGCAGCAGCTGGACCCAGTAACAGCTCCAGAGTTGCTCTACAAGACAAGTAAAAGGGTGTGAGCCCTGCAGCACCACCTGTAGTTTGCATACACACATATATAGGACAGCATCTCTTATATGCCCCAGGGGCAATAAAATAGTAGCCTTATCTAGGGTATCCGTCCATGCCGCTACAGCACTACACACCCAGGCCGACGCAATTGCCGGTCTGAGTAAGGTACCTGAATGTGTATAAATGGACTTCAGGGTAATCTCCTGTTTGCGGTCAGCAGACTCTTTGAGGGTAGCCGTATCCTGGGACGGGAGGGCTACCTTCTTGGATAAGCGTGTTAATGCTTTGTCCACCCAAGGGGAGGATTCCCATCGTAACCTATCCGTTGATGGGAAAGGGGAATCCTTTTGGAAATCTGCAGGAGATTCCCAAGCTTTTTCACATAACTCGTTCAGCTCGTGTGAGGGGGGAAAGGTTACCTCAGGCTTCTTTCCCTTGTACATATGTACCCTCTTGTCAGGGATAGGGGGCTCCTCTGTGATGTGCAAAACATCTTTTATTGCCATAATCATATATCAAATGTATTTTGCCAATTTTGGCTGTAACTTTGCATCATCGTAATCGACACTGGAGTCAGAATCCGTGTCGGTATCTGTGTCAACAATCTGGATAGTGGGCGCTTATGAGACCCTGACAGTCCCTGCGACATAGGATCAGGCATGGGTTGAGTCCCTGACTGTCCCAAAGCTTCAGCCTTGTCTAATCTTTTGTACAATGAGTTTACACTAGCATTTAAAACATTCCACATATCCATCCAATCAGGTGTCGGCGGAGACACCACGTTCATTTGCTCCCGCTCCTCTCTAATATAGCCTTCTTCCTCAGACATGTCGACACACGCGTACCGACACACCACACACACAGGGAATACTTTTACTGAAGACATTTCCCCCACAAGGCCCTTTGGAGAGACAGAGAGAGAGTATGCCAGCACATACCCCAGCGCTATATAACCCAGGAATAGCACAGTAACTTAATGTTTGAACAATCGGTGAGGGGGAACATCTGGAAACCCCAGTTTGTACCCTTGGGACACTATTTGTAAAACACACGAGTCCATGTCCGAATGAATCCAGAACTGACTGAAGAGTTTTAGACGTGCCCCCACTGGTGCGGGCTCCTGCAAGAGAGCCCCAGCGTCATGCAGTGGATTTGGCAGAAGCAGAGGATGATCTCTGCTCCTGCGATCTTGAAGAGGATGCAGACCTCTTCTCTCTTCTCCTTCCTCTACCTGCAAAGAAAGGGGAATCTTAACTTCTTGCATATCTATTGGGCCGAAATGACTGCATCAGATAATGATGCGTCTTCATCCGTTGGGAGGGAACATAGGGCAAGAAGGTTGACTTACCTGCGGGAGCTGCCGAGATCAAATTAACTAGGCAGTCACCAAACAAGGCTTCACCTTCATAGGGAAGAGACTCCCTTTCTTCTTGGAGTCAGCATCAGCATTCTCTTGGTGAATCCACAATGCCCTCCTATCCGACACTGCCATGAAATTGGCCCGTGAACTCAAGAGTCCTATATCCCTTGCAGTCTCACGTAAGTATGCTGCAGTGTCCTTGATATGATACAACGTAAGGAGTATCCCATCTCTCCAGGGTATCTATATCGGATGACAAGGTATTCGACCAATTCTTGAATACTACTACTCACCCATGCACATGTAATGGCAGGTCTAAGTAATGTACCCGTGGTTACATAACTAGAAATAATGTAGCTTCCTGCATACGAATCGCTGGATTTGTGACAGGGCCCTGTGCAGAACAGGGGGTGACTCCCACTTTATTCTGTCCGCGGCGGGAAATGAATAAACAACCAGAATCCTTTTGGGGATTTGAAACCATCTTGTCGAGCTGGCCCAGACTTTCTCAAACAGAGATGGAGGAACGTTACATCAGCTTTCATTATATATCTATATATACATACATATAGACCCCTTTGTCAGGAACAGCAGGGTCTTCAGTGATTTTAATATGTCCTTAATATCCACAATCATGTACTGAATGCTCCTTGCCAATATTGGATCTAATCAGGAAACATTATGGTCGACATAAGTATCAGTATCCGTGTCAGTATCAGTGTGTAGTAACTGGGCAAAATAACATTTTTGCGACCCAGCGGGGCCTGAGGGAAAAGAAACATAGCCATGAATATCACATCTATTCTCTACGTCTGTGTCTGGGACACAGATTTATCCAACCTTACTCTGATATTACTGAAACATTTACCCAGTCAGTTATTGGTGGTGCCAACAGGGCCACCAGCATATGTCTGCATTCCTAATATAGTTTCCTCTTGGGAAAAACATTCAGCCACCGACATGTTGACACACATATACCAAGTACCCACAGACACACCGGCTTATGGGGGACAGACCGTCAGTAAATCTGTCAGAGGGACACAGAGGATTTTTCAGCTCACAATCCAGCGCCAAAAGTACACAGTCTGGGAAATAATAAACTCTATAGTGATAGACTTGTAATGCTCTAAAGATGTTCTGGTGAGGTGAGGAAGAAGCCCCGCCGCTGTAATGGCGCGTATCTGTCCCGCTCAGAAATAATTAATTACGCTAGGGGGGTAAGGACAGTGCCCAGGCACTAATGTCCACTTTTTCCAGCCTTTTGTGAGGAATTTATGCTGCCCAGGGTGCCCCCCCCCCCCCGTGCCCCCCCCCCGTGCCTTGCACCCTGCAGTGCCTGTGTTTGTGTGTGAGCATTGCGCGCAGCGTTCCGCTCGCTGCTCGGTACCTCAGAATGCCGTCACTGAAGAAGAAGTCTTCTGTTCTTCTGCTACTCACCTGTCTTCTGGCTCTGTAAGGGGGTGACGGCAGGCTGCGGGAGTGTGCATCTAGGCGTACCCAGCGATCAGCACCCTCAGGAGCTAATGGTGTCCTGTCAGCCTGAAGCAGAGCCATTGAACTCACTAGAAGTTGGTCATACTTCTCTCCCCTAAGTCCCACGAAGCAGGGAGACTGTTGCCAGCAGCCTCCCTGAAAATAAAAAAAACTAACAAGTCTTTTCAGAGAAACTCAGTAGAGCTCCCCTGTAGTGCATCCAGTATCACTGCGCACAATACTAAAACTGGAGTCTGGAGGAGGGGCATAGAGGGAGGAGACAGTTCACACCCTTTGAAAGTCTTAAAGTGCCCATGTCTCCTGCGGATCCCGTCTATACCCCATGGTTCTTAATGTGACCCCAGCATCCTCTAGGACGTATGAGAAAACAAATAACGCACACACGAGGAGGAGAGAACTAAGGAAGCTATAAGGAGAAGAGGGGAGGGAGGGGGGGTTGAAAGGTAAGGTAGTAAAGGCATATTGGATAAACTACAACCTTATACATATTCATTAATGTACCAGTAGTTAGAAGTAGAAGAGCTCTAACAGAAACCACAAAGCTTTTCTAAAGCCACACCACACTGGATATGCCCAATCTCATTTGATTTTTGAAGCAAAGCAGTATTGGACTTTGTTAATACATGGATGGGAGACTGCTTGGTAGTATCAGATTCTTTAGGTGTTTTTAAACTAGCAACACCATTTTCTTGGTACATTTAATTTTTACATGTATTCTTTTATGTACCAGAAGTTAGAAGTAGAAGAGCTGTAACAGAAACCACCAGCTCATCTACAGCCACAGCACACTGGATTTGCCCAATCTCTCCTGATCATGGAAGCTGAGCAGTGTTGGTCCTGGTTTTAGTACTTGGATGGGAGACCACAAGGAAATACCAGGAGCTGTGTGTATTTTTACAATACTAACACCATTCTCTTGATGCATTCCATTTTGAAACATTGGGGCAGATCTATTAAGCCTGGTGAACTGATAAAGTGCAAGGTGATAAAGTACCAGCCAGTCAGCTCCTAACTGTCATTTTTCAAACCCAGCCTGTGACATGGCAATTAGGAGCTGATTGGATGGTACTTTATCACCATGCAAATTATCATTTCACCAGGTTTAATAAATCGTCTGCTTACTCATTTATGTACGAGTAGTTAGAAGTAGAAGAACTCTAACAGAAACCACTAAGCTCATCTACAGCCACACCACACTGTATATGCCCAATATCACCTGATTTTAGGCCTGGTTTGTTCTTGGATGTGAGACCACCTGGGAATACCAGGTGCTGTAGGTAGTTTTATACTACCAACACCGTTCTCTTGATGCATTATATTTTGAAACTTATTCATTGATGTACCAGTAGTTAGAAGTAGAAGTTAGAAACAGCAAAAATCATCTACAGCCGCATCACACTGGATATGTCCAATCTCATCTGATGTTGGAAGCTAAACAGTGTTGTGCCTGGTTAGTTTTTGGATCTCAGGTCCTGCCTTCTGGTTTGGCCACGGCACCTCGGAAATTCACCAAGGTCATGGCCGTGATGACGACCCTTCACCATCGGTGGACCAGGGAGGAATCTCTCCTCCCGATAAACATTCTGGAATTGCGGGCAGTGTTCAATTCATTGACACTGGCCCTGCCTCTAGTACAGAACAGGCCTGTTCAAGTACAATCGGACAACGACACCACGGTAGTGTACACAAATCATCAAGGCGGCACTCGAAATTGCATGGCAAAGCTGGAAGTATCAAAAATCCTCAGTTGGGTAGAACGTCATCTGCCAGCAATATCGGCAGTGTTCATTCCCGGAGTCCTCAACTGGGAAGCGGATTTCCTCAGTCGTCAGTACGTTCACGCTGGAGAGTGGAGAGGCCGCAGCAGAAATGTCTGCACTGGTGTCAGTAGGTGACTGAGGCAGGGATGACTGGGAGATAGTGGGTGACTGAAGCATGTATGACTGGGAGATAGTGGGTGACTGAGGCCGGGGTGACTGGGAGATAGTCAGTGACTAAGGCAGGGGTGATAGGGATATAGTGGATGACTGTGGCAGGGGTGACAGGGACAGTAGGAGACTGAGGCAGGGGTGACAGGGATAGTGGGTGACTGAGGCAGGGGTGATAGGGTGACAGTGGGTGACTGAGGCAGAGGTGACAGGGATAGTGGGTGACTGAGGTAGGGGTGATATGGAGATAGTGGTTGACTGAGGCAGGGGTGACAGAGATAGTGGGTGACTAAAGCAGGGGTGACTGGTATAGTGGGTGACTGAGGCAGGGGTCGCAGGTATAGTGGTTAACTGAGGCAGCGGTGACTGGGAGATAGTGGGTAACTGGGGCAGGGGTGACAGGGAAAGTGTGTGACTCAGGCAGGGGTGATAGGGAGATAGTGGGCAGCAGATCACTGCCTCGCTGACAGCAGCACATCCCTGCTTCACTGACAGCAGCACATCCCTGCCTCATTGACAGCAGCACATACCTGCCTCACTTATAGCAGCACATCCCTGCCTCACTGGCAGCAGCAGATCCCTGCCTCACTGGCAGCAGCAGATCACTGCTTCACTGACAGCAGCACATCCCTGCCTCACTGGCAGCAGCAGATCCCTGCCTTACTGACAGCTGTATTCAGACCTGAACTCTGCTGTGCATATTCACACAACAGGAGATCAGGTCTGAAGTGTGTGTGTGTGTGTGTGTGCTGGTGCCGCAGTGCACCGGCACATGCCATAGATGCGATCAGCATCTCTGCCCAGTGAGCGCCTCTGCCAACACATACTTATCTTGTATATGAGATCTCTTGATCATGAAGATAGTTCTCACAGGGTGAGGTTCATCCATTACATTTTAAAGTAGGAAGGTACAAATTACATATTCAAATTACATATATGTGCTGGATTCAAATGTTTTCCCCCCTTCCTTTCTCAATTGTGCCCATCAGCAGCTATTCTAATGTTGCTGCCAATGGGTGTGACGCATTCATTTCTTCTGTGGGGTACACTGGACTCCACAAGGATTCACATTGTATATGTACACCAGAGTAGGATCTTGATCTGAGGCACCAACAGGCTCAAAGCTTTTGACTGTTCCCAAGATGCTCAGCGCCCCCTGCTCTATAACCTCGCTTCCATGAACAGGGAGCTCAGTTTGTAGTTGGTGCCTTCAGTAGCAGGACACTTAACAGGGGGCTGCCTCAGGCAGCCTATACTTAGCTATTAATTTTGACAAGAAAAGAAGAACTTTTTTTATAAGAATGTACAAGGGCTGCAGCAGGCTAGGTCTAATAGACATCTTTACTGCTGCTCCATCACTCCCAGCGGCGCAGTATACTCCCGTGCCCTGGTTGCTGGGTCACTGCAGCGGAGGCTCCGGTTTCTTCCTAAGGTCAGTCACACACACACCGCCCTCCGGGATCACGAGGCCGCTGATGAAAGGGAGGTAAGGGGCTTCTGTGCCCACACTATACCGTGATCCAGCATGGCTGTAGGGGGCGGGCCGTGTGCGCACTGGCGTGGACACTGATTACTGGGCAGCCGCTCCACTAGCCACCAGGGACAGTTAAGGAGCACAGCTCTGGGGGGTTTTCTCCTATATTAACCCCATTTTGTACTACCTGCAGTGCATTGTGATAGGTAATAGAGCCTGATTCAGGTTGGATTGCAATCACAATAAGCAATCCAACTGCAAAAATTGCTAAGAGCATACGCATGCGCCTGCATTTTCTGTGACTGTCAATCGGTGCGGGGGGGGGGGGTCAGCAACACTCCATTTCAAAGTCGGAGATGGAGCGGTGCGGGGGCAGGGCTTCAACGGAGAAACAGGAGGCGTGGTCAGAGCGGCTGCATGACATCACATGCAGCCGTTGCGATCACAAAAATGGTGGCGGCTTCCTGCGCACACGTACAGTCTGCACCAACAGGAGGCTAACCCATTTTTTATGATCACGCTGAACTGCACTGAGACTGCAATTTCAGCGTGATCAAGAAGGGAGGCGGCATGCTGGGTGGCCATGCCCTGTGATGGGTGGCCCCAGCATGCGAACCAAAGGATTGCAAATTCTGTTACTTAGCAGAATTTGCAATCCTTACTGAATTAGGCCATTGATTACAAAATTGTAAACAATATTTGAAGTTTTTCTTCAGGGACTAACACAAAAGATGCTTGGGGCTACTAACACATGGGTAAGCCACGTAAAGCTTCCCATGGGTCAGTGGCATCACAACGGGGTTGCGGCACACACCCGAGTGTCACCCGCCAAGTGGGGTGACACCAAAGTGCCGGCTCTTCTTCAGTGACAGAATATGGGAGTTTTACTGTGACATTACGTGCAACACCCAGTTTCTGTCACTGTGCAGGAGCCAGCACCACTCACACACTAGTCCCCGGGTACAGCCCCCAACCCCCGGGATACCCGCAGCAACAAAATGGTGATTCAGGCCACGCCCCTACCTATGAGACCATGCCTCCTTTTTACCATTGCGCTGCTTATCTGCGCGCACTGCATTACAATCTCCCTCGCCGCCTCTCTGGGTGTCACCAGTGATAGTGACACTTCTGCCATGCTTGTAGCAGCTGGTCCTAAGATCTACGCCTCCAGCCCTGAGTGTTTTCCCTTGTGACTTGTTGATCATCATAGCGAAGCAGATGCTTACAGAAAACTGCAGGGGTTTAGATTGAAAAGAAAAACATTGACGAACCCATCATTTCAGCGACAGGGTCTGCCACACGACTGACTGAAATGACTGGTTGGTTTGGGCCCCCACCAAAAAAGAATCAATCAATCTCTCCTTGCACAAACTGGCTCTACAGAGGCAAGATGTCCACCTCATCATCCTCTGATTCCTCACCCCTTTCACTGTGTACATCCCCCTCCTCACAGATTATTAATTCGTCCCCACTGGAATCCACCATCTCAGATCCCTGTGTACTTTCTGGAGGCAATTGCTGGTGAATGTCTCCACGGAGGAATTGATTATAATTAATTTTGATGATCATCATCTTCTCCACATTTTCTGGAAGTAACCTTGTACGCCGATTGCTGACAAGGTGAGCGGCCGCACTAAACACTCTTTCGGAGTACACACTGGAGGGAGGGCAACTTAGGTAGAATAAAGCCAGTTTGTGCAAGGGCCTCCAAATTGCCTCTTTTTCTCCACCATTCTTTCAAAGGTGACAGAATCATATGCAGTGACAGTAGACAACATGTCAGTAATCGTTGCCAGGTCCTTCAGTCTGGACCAGATGTCAGCACTCACTCCAGACTGCCCTGCATCACCGCCAGCGGGTGGGCTCGGAATTCTTAGCCTTTTCCTCGCACCCCCAGTTGCGGGAGAATGTGAAGGAGGAGCTGTTGACGGGTCACGTTCCGCTTGACTTGACAATTTTCTCACCAGCAGGTCTTTGAACCTCTGCAGACTTGTGTCTGCCGGAAAGAGAGATACAATGTAGGTTTTAAATCTAGGATCGAGCACGGTGGCCAAAATTTATTGCTCTGATTTCAACAGATTGAATCCTGGTTAAGCGAATTAAGGGCTCCATCCACAAGTCCCACATGCCTAGTTGAATCGCTCTGTTTTAGCTCCTCCTTCAATGTCTCCAGCTTCTTCTGCAAAAGCCTGATGAGGGGAATGACCTGACTCAGGCTGGCAGTGTCTGAACTGACTTCACGTGTGGAAAGTTCAAAGGGTTGCAGAACCTTGCACAACGTTGAAATCATTCTCCACTGCGCTTGAGTCAGGTGCATTCCCCCTCCTTTGCCTATATCGTGGGCAGATGTATAGGCTTGAATGGCCTTTTGCTGCTCCTCCATCCTCTGAAGCATATAGAGGGTTGAATTCCACCTCGTTACCACCTCTTGCTTCAGATGATGGCAAGGCAGGTTCAGGAATGTTTGGTGGTGCTCCAGTCTTCGGCATGCGGTGGCTGAAGGCAGAAAGTGGCCCGCAATTCTTCGGGCCACCGACAGCATCTCTTGCACGCCCCTGTCGTTTTTTAAATAATTCTGCACCACCAAGTTCAATGTATGTGCAAAACATGGGACGTGCTGGAATTTGCCCAGATGTAATGCACGCACAATATTGGTGGCGTTGTCCGATGTCACAAATCCCCAGGAGAGTTCAATTGGGGTAAGCCATTCTGCGATGATGTTCCTCAGTTTCCGTAAGTGGTTGTCAGCTGTGTGCCTCTTATGGAAAGCGGTGATACAAAGCGTAGCCTGCCTAGGAACGAGTTGGCAATTGCGAGATGCTGCTACTGGTGCCGCCGCTGCTGTTCTTGCTGCGGGAGGCAATACATCTACCCAGTGGGCTGTCACAGTCATATAGTCCTGAGTCTGCCCTGCTCCACTTAACCACAGACAAGTGGACATTGGGTACAACTGCATTTTTTAGGACACTGGTGACTCTTTTTCTGAGGTCTGTGTACATTTTCGGTATCGCCTGCCTAGAGAAATGGAACCTAGAGGGTATTTGGTACCGGGGACACAGTACCTCAATCAAGTCTCTAGTTGCCTCTAAATTAACGATGGATACCGGAACCACGTTTCTCACCACCCAGACCTGAGTTATCCGCTTTGCAGCAGGATGACTGCTGTGATATTTCATCTTCCTCGCAAAGGACTGTTGGACAGTCAATTGCTTACTGGAAGAAGTACAAGTGGTCTTCCGACTTCCCCTCTGGGATGACGATCGACTCCCAGCAGCAACAACAGCAGCGCCAGCAGCAGTAGGCGTTACACTCAAGGATGCATCGGAGGAATCCCAGGCAGGAGAGGACTCGTCAGACTTGCCAGTGACATGGCCTGCAGGACTATTGGCTCTCCTGTCTAAGGAGGAAATTGACACTGAGGGAGTTGGTGGTGTGGTTTGCAGGAGCTTGGTTACAAGAGGAAGGGATTTAGTGGTTAGTGGACTGCTTCCGCTGTCATCCAAAGTTTTTGAACTTGTCACTGACTTATGATGAATGCGCTGCAGGTGACGTATAAGGGAGGATGTTCCGAGGTGGTTAACGTCCTTATCCCTACTTATTACAGCTTGACAAAGGCAACACACGGCTTGACACCTGTTGTCCACATTTGTGTACAGGATGCATACCTTCATGTCCCCATTTATCCACCTCATCAGGCATAACTCAGATTTGCGGTACAGGACTGTCATTGCCAATTTCAGACGTTGCTGTTTGGTCTCTCCATGGCCCTGAGAATTTTCACCAAGGTAATGGCGGAAATGATGGTGCTCCTGTGCAAGCAAGGTGTCACAATTATCCCGTACTTGGGCGATCTCATAAAAGCGAGATCAAGAGAGCAGTTGCTGAACAGCGTATCACTTTCACTGAAAGTGTTACAGCAACACGGCTGGATTCTCAATATCCCGAAGTCGCAGTTGATTCCTACTACTCGTCTGTCTTTCTTGGGCATGATTCTGGACACAGACCAGAAGAGGGTTTATCTCCTGATAGAAAAGGCCCAGGAACTCATGACTCTTGTCAGGAACCTATTGAAACCAAAACAGGTGTCAGTGCATCACTGCACTCGAGTCCTGGGAAAGATGGTGGCATCACACGAGGCCATTCCATTCGGCAGGTTCCATGCGAGGACTTTCCAATGGGACCTACTGGACAAGTGGTCCGGGTCACATTTACAGATGCATTGGTTGATCACCCTGTCCCCCAGGGTCAGGGTATCACTCTTGTGGTGGCTGCAGAGTGCTCACCTTCTCGAGGGACGCAGATTCAGCATTCAGGGCTGGATCCTGGTGACCACAGACGCAAGCCTCCAAGGTTGGGGAGCAGTCACACAGGGAAGAAATTTCCAAGGTCTTTGGTCAAGTCAAGAGACTTGTCTTCACATCAACATCCTGGAACTAAGGGCCATATACAATGCCCTACGTCAAGCGGAGACCTTACTTTGCGACCAACCGGTTCTGATCCAGTCAGACAACGTCACCGCAGTGGCTCATGTAAACCGCCAAGGCGGCACAAGAAGCAGAGTGGCGATGGCACAAGCCACCAGAATTCTTCGCTGGGTGGAGAATCACGCAAGCGCACTGTCAGCAGTGTTCATTCCGGGAGTGGACAACTGGGAAGCAGACATCCTCAGCAGACACGACCTACATCCGGGAGAGTGGGGACTTCATCAGGAAGTCTTTGCACAGATTACAAGTCGGTGGGAACTGCCACAGATAGACATGATGCCGTCCCGGCTCAACAAAAAGCTACAGAGGTATTGCGCAAGGTCAAGAGACCCTCAGGCAGTAGCTGTAGACGCCCTAGTGACACCGTGGGTGTTCCGGTCGGTCTATGTATTTCCTCCTCTTCCTCTCATACCCAAGGTGTTGAGGATAATAAGACAAAGAGGAGTGAGAACAATCCTCATTGTTCCAGATTGGCCACGGAGGACCTGGTATCCGGATCTGCAGGAAATGCTCACAGAAGATCTGTGGCCTCTCCCTCTAAGACAGGACCTGTTGCATCAGGGGCCCTGTCTGTTCCAAGACTTACCGCGGCTGCATTTGACGGCATGGCGGTTGAATGCCGGATCCTAGCATTCCGGTTGAGGTCATCCCTACGCTGATAAAGGCTAGGAAGGATGTAACGTTAAAACATTACACCGTATATGGCAAAATTATGTTTCTTGGTGTGAGGCCAGGAATGCTCCTATGGAAGAATTCCATCTGGGCCGTTTCCTTCACTTCCTACAAACTGGAGTGAATTTGGGCCTAAAATTAGGCTCTATTAAGGTCCAGATTTCAGCCTTATCCATTTTCTTTCAAAAAGAATTGGCTTCTCTTCCAGAAGTTCAGACTTTTGTAAAAGGAGTGCTGCATATTCAGCCTCCTTTTGTGCCTCCGGTGGCACCTTGGGACCTTAACGTGGTGTTAAGTTTTCTAAAATTACACTGGTTTGAACCACTTAAAACAGTGGAGTTAAAATATCTCACATGGAAGGTGGTCATGTTATTAGCCTTGGCTTCGGCCAGGCGAGTGTCGGAATTAGCGGCTTTGTCACATAAAAGCCCATATTTGGTATTCCATGTGGATAGAGCGGAATTGCAGACCCGTCCTCAATTCCTACCAAAAGTGGTCTCATCTTTTCATATGAACCAACCTATTGTGGTGCCTGTGGCTACGCGTGACTTGGAGGATTCCGAGTTACTTGATGTGGTTAGGGCTTTGAAAATTTACGTGGCCAGGACGGCTAGAGTCAGGAAAACTGAAGCGCTGTTTGTCCTGTATGCAACCAACAAGATTGGTGCCCCTGCTTCAAAGCAGGCTATTGCTCGCCGGATTTGTAACACGATTCAGCAAGCGCATTCTATGGCTGGATTGCAGTTACTGAAATCGGTCAAGGCCCATTCCACGAGGAAAGTGGGCTCTTCTTGGGCGGCTGCCCGAGGGGTCTCGGCACTACAGCTGTGTCAAGCTGCTACTTGGTCGGGTTCACACACCTTTGCAAAATACTATAAGTTTGATACCCTGGCTGAGGAGGAACTCATGTTTGCTCAATCGGTGCTGCAGAGTCATCCGCACTCTCCCGCCCGTTTTGGAGCATTGGTATAATCCCCATGGTCCTTACGGAGTCCCCAGCATCCTCTAGGACGTTAGAGAAAATAAGATTTTAAACCTACTGGTAAATCTTTTTCTCGTAGTCCGTAGAGGATGCTGGGCGCCCGTCCCAAGTGCGGACTACTTCTGCAATACTTGTATATAGTTATTGCTTCAATAAGGGTTATGTTATAGTTGCATCGGTCCTGCACTGATGCTATGTTGTTTTTTCATACTGATAACTGGGTAGTTTATCACAAGTTATACGGTGTGATTGGTGTGGCTGGTATGAATCTTGCCCTGGATTAACAAAATCCTTTCCTCATACTGTCCGTCTCCTCTGGGCACAGTTTCTCTAACTGTGGCATAGAGGGAGGAGCCAGTGCACACCCAGAACTAAAGTCTTTCTTAAAGTGCCCATGTCTCCTGTGGAGCCCGTCTATCCCCATGGTCCTTACGGAGTCCCCAGCATCCTCTACGGACTACGAGAAAAAGATTTACCGGTAGGTTTAAAATCTTATTTTCTACTTTATTCTTTTCTATCCTAGTTTATTACGACCAACTCTCATCCAAGGAGTTTGATATTCTACTACCTGCATGCAATTTAAATTGCTTAAATTGTTTTTATGGTTGATTTGTCCTTCACAATCCATAATCTGCAACTTGGATGCACTTGTGTCATTGAAAATCTTATAATAAAAATGTATATACAGATACTCAACCTGTATATTGAAAAAAAAAAGTTATAAGACATATGCATTCAATATTTGAAGAATCAAAATAAAATAAAGCTATCTATTGGGTTTCACTAACAAGCACATTGGAAGACTTGACTACTGTTAAAAGACATGCATTACATGGTATAGAGCCACAAACCACAATGTAGTAAAATAAAAACAAACTTACATGTGTATCAAACCTATGTGAGGCTTACATTGATAGTGCAAGATCAACACTCTATCAACTGTGCAAACTAGACTGCACATAAATGCCATAAAATTTATCTGAGATTTTAGTAAATAAGGCCCGTTGCTGTCCGGGTCACGCAGCCGTCACGGCCCGCCCCCATACGGTCCGGTCATGTCTGCGTTGTCCTGACTGTGCCCCCAAAATGGCGGCACAACGCCGCTGGCCCGACTCCTCCTGCCCAGTGACCGCCTCTGCCTGTCAATCAGGCAGAGGCGCTCACTTGGCAGAGATGCTGATCGCATCTCTGGCATGTGCCGGTGCACTGCGGCACCAGCACACACGCACTTCAGACCTGATCTCCTGTTGTGTGAATATGCACAGCAGGGATCAGGTCTGAATTAGGCCCTATATACAGCTGTCAGTAAGGCAGGGATGTGCTGCTGCCAGTGAGGCAGGGATGTGCTGCTGGTAGTGAAGCAGTGATGTGCTGCTGTCAGCGAAGCAGTGCTGTGCTGCTGTCAGCGAGACAGGGATGTGCTGCTGTCAGCGAGGCAGGGATGTGCTGCTGTCAGCGAAGCAGGGATGTGCTGCTGTCAGCGAAGCAGGGATGTGCTGCTGTCAGTGAAGCAGGGATGTGCTGCTGTCAGCGAGGCAGGGATGTGCTGCTGTCAGCGAGGCAGGGATGTGCTGCTGTCAGCGAGGCAGGGATGTGCTGCTATAAGTGAGGTAGGGATGTGCTGCTGTCATTGAAGCAGGAATGTGCTGCTGCAGTGAGGCAGAGATATGCAGCCCACTATCTCCCTATCACCCCTGCCTGAGTCACACACTTTCCCTGTCACCCCTGCCTCAGTTACCCACTATCTCCCAGTCACCGCTGCCTCAGTCAACCACTATATCTGCGATCCCTGCCTCAGTCACCCACTATACCAGTCACCCCTGCTTTAGTCACCCACTGTCACCCTATCACCCCTGCTTCAGTCACCCACTATCCCTGTCAACCCTGCCTCAGTCACCCACTATCTCCCAGTCACCCCTGCCTCAGTCAGCCACTATCCCTGTCACCCCTGCCTCAGTCTCTTACTGTCCCTGTCACCCCTGCCACAGTCATCCACTATCTCCCTATCACCCCTGCCTTAGTCATTTATTATACCTGTCACCCACTTTCTTCCCATACTTACCCAACCCCTTCCTATCACCCCTCCCTCAGTAACCCACTATCTCCCTGTCACCCACTATCTCCCAGTCACCCCGGCCTCAGTCACCCACTACCTCCCACTCATACATGCTTCAGTCACCCACTATCTCCCAGTCATCCCTGCCTCAGTCACCTACTGACACCAGTGCAGACATTTCTGCTGCGGCCTCTCCACTCTCCAGCGTGAATGTCCTGACGACTGAGGAAATCCGCTTCCTAGTTGAGGACTCCGGGAATGAACACTGCCGATATTGCTGTCAGATGACTTTCTACCCAACGGAGGATTTTTGATACTTCCAGCTTTGCCATGCAGTTTCGAGTGCCGCCTTGATGATTTGTGTACACTACCGTGGTGTCGTTGTCAGATTGTACTTGAACAGGCCTGTTCTGTACTAGAGGCAGGGCCAGTGTCAATTAATTGAACACTGCCTGCAATTCCAGAATGTATATCAGGAGGAGAGATTCCTCCCTGGTCCACCGACCCTGGAGAAAGTGTATTGCTCCAACACCATGGCCCAGCCCAAAAGTCTGGCATCCATTGTCAGGAGGACACAGTTGGAGATCCAGAAGGGATGGCCCCTGCTCAACTGTTGGTCCTGTAGCCACCAGCTCAGTGTCAGACGAACCTCCGGAGTCAAGGAGATCATTTGAGACATCATCCGATGAGGCAGGCCGTCCCACTTGGAGAGGATTAACCTCTGCAGAGGGCGGTAATGAAATTGAGCGTACTCTACCATATCGAAAGCCGACACCATGAGGTCTAGTACTTGCATCGCTGTGTGTATCAACACTCTTGGGCGAGAGAGGACGATACTGTCCTGAATTTTCAGGACTTTCTCTGGAGACAGAAACAATTGTTGGCTGTGTGTGTCCAGCAGTGCCCCTAGGTGCACAATGTTCCGAGCAGGGACCAGCGAGGACTTTTTTCAGTTGATGAGCCTCCCGTGGACTTTTAGGAATTGGACCGCCAGTTCCAGATAACTGTGGAGAACCTCTTGGGAGTTCACCAGGATCAGCAAGTCATCCAGATTTGGCAGGATCCTGATTCTCTGATGGTGAAGGGTCGTCATCACGGCCATGACCTTGGTGAATATCCGAGGTGCCGTGGCCAAACCAGAAGGCAGGACTTGAAATCCAAAAACAAACCAGGCACAACACTGCTTAGCTTCCATCATCAGATGAGATTGGACCAGTGGCGTAACTACTGCCCCCGCAGTCCTCGCGGTGGCTTGGGGGCGAGGGGCTGCGGGGGCGCCACTGATTTACAGCAGACTGACATGCGGACGAGCGTCCGCATGTCAGTCTGCAGTCTCCTTCCCTCCGCCGCTTTTTGGAGGGACACGGAGGGCACACAGCGCGCCTCCCTGTGTCCCTCCTGCTGCATCATCTCCGGCGGCCGCGGGTCTAATAGGGGGAAGTGCCGTCCGTGAGCTCTAATTGGCTCACGAACCGGCACTTCCCCCTATTAGACCCGCGGCCGCCGGAGATGATGCAGCAGGAGGGACACAGGAGAGACGAGCTGTGCCCTCCGTGTCCCTCCAAAAAGCGACGGCGGGGGGGGGTAAATATCTGGCACTGGGGGCATATATGGCACGGGGGGGGAGGGAGGAATATCTGGCACTGGGGCATTTCTGGCACTGGGGGGAATATCTGGCACTGGGGGCATATCTGGCACTGGGGGGGATATCTGGCACTGGGGCATATATGGCACTGGGGGGGAATATCTGGCACTGGGGGCATATATGGCACTGGGGGGGTATCTGGCACTGGGGGCATATATGGCACGGGGGGCATATATGGCACTGGGGGGAATATCTGGCACTGGGGGCATATATGGCACTGGGGGGGAATATCTGGCACTGGGGACATATGTGTACTTGGCACATGGGGGGGACGACTATATTTGGCACTGGGGCATGTAAGTACCTGGCACCGTGGGGGAATATCTGGCACTGGGGACATATGTGGCACTGGGAGCACAGCCCTAGCAACAAGGACTACCTCCTAGCAACGAGCATGACACCCAGTGCATGAAACATCTGGCAACGAGCATGACACCCAGTGCATGAAACACCTGGCAATGAGCATGACACCCAGTGCATGAAACCCCTGGCAATGAGCATGACACCCTGAGCATGAAAACCCCTGGCACCGTGCATGGAACCAAGAGCATGAAACCCCTGGCAACGAGCATGACACCCAGTGCATGAAACCCCTGACAACGAGCAGGTAATTGAAAAGTAATTAGAAGCCTTACTGTAGGACTTAATGTGTAATGGGCATTACGGTGTGTGGCATAATGTATCACGGACATTGCGGTGTGTGTCATAATGTGTCGCAGGCATTACGGTGTATGGTATACTATATCGCGGGCATTGTGATATGTGGTATAATGTCTCAGGGTCATTGCAGTGTGTGGCATAATGTATCACGGACATTGCGGTGTGTGTCATAATGTGTCAGGCATTACGGTGTGTGGTATACTATATCACGGGCATTGTGGTATGTGGTATAATGTCTCAGGGTCATTGCAGTGTGGCATAATACATAACGGGCATTGCGATGTGTGGCATAGGGTATAACGGGCAGGGCATTGCGGTATGTGTCACAGGCATTACGGTGTATGGTATACTATATCACGGGCATTGTGGTATAATGTCTCAAGGTCATTGCAGTGTGTGGCATAATGTGTCACAGGCATTGTATGTGCTATAATGTATCGGGCATTGCAGTGTGTGGCATAATGTATCACGGACATTGCGGTGTGTGTCATAATGTGTCACAGACATTGTATGTGCTATAATGTATCAGGGGCATTGCAGTGTGTAGCATAATGTATAACGGGCATTACGATTCCTGTCATAATGTGTCACAGGCATTACGGTGTGTGGCATAATGTGTCACAGACATTACGGTGTGTGGCATAATGTGTCGGGGGCATTACAGTGTGTGCATATTGTGTCGTGCATTATTGTGTGCGGCATAATGTCTAAGGGCCATTGCAGTATGTGGCATAATGTATACTGGGCATTACTATAAGGAGGAAAAATGACAAATAATGTAAGGGGCATGAATCAGGATTATTTTTCTTTCCTGTGGTGGCCAACGTATGGGCGTGCAGGTTGCAAAACTGGGGTATAAGGTAGTCTTTTCCTGCAATGCCACGCCCCTTTATGTGAAACCACGCCCACTCCAACAAAACCACGCCCCTTTTTTGACGCGCGCGCCTTAGGCGCGCGCATATTTATCACTTTCTTGCTCCCAATTATGGAGCATGAAGGGGGGGGGGGGGGCGCCGAAGAATTTTTTGGCTTGGGGGAGAAAAATTTCTAGTTACGCCACTGGATTGGTCATATCCAGTGTGATGCGGCTGTAGATGATTTTTGCTGTTTCTAACTTCTACATCAATGAATAAGTTTCAAAATAGAATGCATCAAGAGAACGGTGTTGGTAGTATCAAACTACCTACAGCACCTGGTATTCCCAGGTGGTCTCACATCCAAGAACAAACCAGGCCTAAGATCAGGTGATATTGGGCATATACAGTGTGGTGTGGCTGTAGATGAGCTTAGTGGTTTCTGTTAGAGTTCTTCTACTTCTAACTACTCGTACATAAATGAATAAGCGGACGATTTATTAAACCTGGTGAAATGATAATTTGCATGGTGATAAAGTACCAGCCAATCAGCTCCTAATTGCCATGTCACAGGCTGGGTTTGAAAAATGACAGTTAGGAGCTGACTGGCTGGTACTTTATCACCTTGCACTTTATCAGTTCACCAGGCTTAATAGATCTGCCCCAATGTTTCAAAATGGAATGCATCAAGAGAACGGTGTTGGTATTGTAAAAATACACACAGCTCCTGGTATTTCCTGGTGGTCTCCCATCCAAGTACTAAAACCAGGACCAACACTGCTCAGCTTCCATGATCAGGAGAGATTGGGCAAATCCAGTGTGCTGTGGCTGTAGATGAGCTCGTGGTTTCTGTTAGAGCTCTTCTACTTCTAACTTCTGGTACATAAAAGAATATGTGTAAAAAATAAATGTACAGTACCAAGAAAAGGGTGTTGATAGTTTAAAAACACCTAAAGAATCTGATAATACATGGATGGGAGACTGCTTGGTAGTAACAAAATCCAATACTGCTTTGCTTCAAAGATCAAATGAGATTGGGCATATCCAATTGCGCATTGGAAAATTCAGGGCTATGTCGTGTAGATGATGGCCTAACAGGAGGCTTTAAAATTTTCTTTCTAGTGACCTTCGTTTGGGAGAAAAATGCAAAGGTACAAGACAGCTTTTCCTTGCCAATATCTCTCTTTTGCAAAGAGCTACGCATTGGAAAATTCAGGGCTATGTCGTGTAGATGATGGCCTAACAGGAGGCTTTAAAATTTTCTTTCTAGTGACCTTCGTTTGGGAGAAAAATGCAAAGGTACAAGACAGCTGCGCATTGGAAAATTCAGGGCTATGTCGTGTAGATGATGGCCTAACAGGAGGCTTTAAAATGTTCTTTCTAGTGTCCTTCGTTTGGGAGAAAAATGCAAAGGTACAAGACAGCTTTTCCTTGCCAATATCTCTCTTTTGCAAAGAGCTACGCATTGGAAAATTCAGGGCTATGTCGTGTAGATGAAGGCCTAACAGGAGGCTTTAAAATTTTCTTTCTAGTGACCTTCGTTTGGGAGAAAAATGCAAAGGTACAAGACAGCTTTTCCTTGCCAATATCTCTCTTTTGCAAAGAGCTGCGCATTGGAAAATTCAGGGCTATGTCGTGTAGATGATGGCCTAACAGGAGGCTTTAAAATTTTCTTTCTAGTGTCCTTCGTTTGGGAGAAAAATGCAAAGGTACAAGACAGCTTTTCCTTGCCAATATCTCTCTTTTGCAAAGAGCTGCGCATTGGAAAATTCAGGGCTATGTCGTGTAGATGATGGCCTAACAGGAGGCTTTAAAATTTTCTTTCTAGTGACCTTCGTTTGGGAGAAAAATGCAAAGGTACAAGACAGCTTTTCCTTGCCAATATCTCTCTTTTGCAAAGAGCTGCGCATTGGAAAATTCAGGGCTATGTCGTGTAGATGATGGCCTAACAGGAGGCTTTAAAATGTTCTTTCTAGTGTCCTTCGTTTGGGAGAAAAATGCAATGGTACAAGACAGCTTTTCCTTGCCAATATCTCTCTTTTGCAAAGAGCTGCGCATTGGAAAATTCAGGGCTATGTCGTGTAGATGATGGCCTAACAGGAGGCTTTAAAATGTTCTTTCTAGTGTCCTTCGTTTGGGAGAAAAATGCAATGGTACAAGACAGCTTTTCCTTGCCAATATCTCTTTTGCAAAGAGCTACGCTTTGGAAAATTCAGGGCTATGTCGTGTAGATGATGGCCTAACAGGAGGCTTTAAAATTTTCTTTCTAGTGACCTTCGTTTGGGAGAAAAATGCAAAGGTACAAGACAGCTTTTCCTTGCCAATATCTCTCTTTTGCAAAGAGCTGCGCATTGGAATATTCAGGGCTATGTCGTGTAGATGATGGCCTAACAGGAGGCTTTAAAATTTTCTTTCTAGTGTCCTTCGTTTGGGAGAAAAATGCAAAGGTACAAGACAGCTTTTCCTTGCCAATATCTCTCTTTTGCAAAGAGCTACGCATTGGAAAATCCAGGGCTATGTCGTGTAGATGATGGCCTAACAGGAGGCTTTAAAATTTTCTTTCTAGTGTCCTTCGTTTGGGAGAAAAATGCAATGGTACAAGACAGCTTTTCCTTGCCAATATCTCTCTTTTGCAAAGAGCTGCGCATTGGAAAATTCAGGGCTATGTCGTGTAGATGATGGCCTAACAGGAGGCTTTAAAATTTTCTTTCTAGTTTCCTTCGTTTGGGAGAAAAATGCAAAGGTACAAGACAGCTTTTCCTTGCCAATATCTCTCTTTTGCAAAGAGCTACGCATTGGAAAATTCAGGGCTATGTCGTGTAGATGATGGCCTAACAGGAGGCTTTAAAATTTTCTTTCTAGTGTCCTTCGTTTGGGAGAAAAATGCAAAGGTACAAGACAGCTTTTCCTTGCCAATATCTCTCTTTTGCAAAGAGCTACGCATTGGAAAATTCAGGGCTATGTCGTGTAGATGATGGCCTAACAGGAGGCTTTAAAATTTTCTTTCTAGTGACCTTCGTTTGGGAGAAAAATGCAAAGGTACAAGACAGCTTTTCATTGCCAATATCTCTCTTTTGCAAAGAGCTGCGCATTGGAAAATTCAGGGCTATGTCGTGTAGATGATGGCCTAACAGGAGGCTTTAAAATTTTAATTCTAGTGTCCTTCGTTTGGGAGAAAAATGCAAAGGTACAAGACAGCTTTTCCTTGCCAATATCTCTCTTTTGCAAAGAGCTGCGCATTGGAAAATTCAGGGCTATGTCGTGTAGATGATGGCCTAACAGGCGGCTTTAAAATTTTCTTTCTAGTGTCCTTCGTTTGGGAGAAAAATGCAATGGTACAAGACAGCTTTTCCTTGCCAATATCTCTCTTTTGCAAGGAGCTGCGCATTGGAAAATTCAGGGCTATGTCGTGTAGATGATGGCCTAACAGGAGGCTTTAAAATGTTCTTTCTAGTGTCCTTCGTTTGGGAGAAAAATGCAATGGTACAAGACAGCTTTTCCTTGCCAATATCTCTCTTTTGCAAAGAGCTGCGCATTGGAAAATTCAGGGCTATGTCGTGTAGATGATGGCCTAACAGGAGGCTTTAAAATTTTCTTTCTAGTGTCCTTCGTTTGGAAGAAAAATGCAAAGGTACAAGACAGCTTTTCTTTGCCAATATCTCTCTTTTGCAAAGAGCTACGCATTGGAAAATTCAGGGCTATGTCGTGTAGATGATGGCCTAACAGGAGGCTTTAAAATTTTCTTTCTAGTGTCCTTCGTTTGGGAGAAAAATGCAAAGGTACAAGACAGCTTTTCCTTGCCAATATCTCTCTTTTGCAAAGAGCTGCGCATTGGAAAATCTCTGGTCAGAGAAGATCTTATGGCAAGGACCGGAGCACTGGAACGGAATGCTGGGGAAGGGAGCAGGACAGGAAAATAGCCCCTGGCGCCCTAACTCTGTTGTCTCACCCGTGTTGTCAGAAATCCCCTGCGAGACTATGGTTTCTTGAGCCCTTGGCAGCCGCGTTTGAAGGGCGGATTATGTCTGCCCAACTTCGATGCCCCCCGGTCTTAATGAGAGACAAAGGGAAACCCGAGACAGGGTGATAACAAGAGGCCCTCTAACTAAACAACCAGGCCAGGGGCTAAGCAAACTCAAAACTATAATATGTGCGGAGAAACCGCCAGGAAAAAGGACAACCAAAATATCCACTTGTCCAATTCTCCTACCCGGCACCGCCGAGTACCAGAGAGGACTTGTGGAAGCGGAACCCTCCGCAAATGCTCCAAACACAAAATATAAAAGGTAAAGCGGCTGAGCCGCAACACACGGCAGAGCCGCAACTCACGAACACCACTGGATATAAAACGGTGATCAGTCAGGACTCCAGGGAACCAAACGACCTCTTGGGATGAGATGACAACTCCCGAATACCGGACTTCTGCGGACTGGAATGACCGGATACAGCAGGACTGGAAACAGACTCTCAGCAAACAAATCTACAAAGAAATATAACTGCATCAATTGTATTCTGACTAAAATGATCTTATTTGGATCTAGATTTAAGAGTTTTTTTGAAATACTTTAAGATTTAGAGATTATTTGGTATTAGGTTGGGTAATTTTACTGTCTATATTCATGGATTTCTACAGATCTGAATGGTCAATCTGGCATTAATATATGGTTAAAAGAGCTTCTTGGTTTTAAGGGTAATAAAAATTCCATGAGCATCATTCTCATAAGAGTAATAAAAATTAGGAGGTTTATGAAAGATTTATAAACATAATGATTGAGAGTATCGTTATTGTTTAATCGTGATTTAAAGTAACTTCTGGCTATGAGACATTGGTTTTTATATTATTGTTTTTTAATAGTTAATTTAAGTGTATTTTAAATAATTCGAGTCCACTCTCCTTTGTTTCTCTGCAAATGTGTTAATATATATATGTATAAGAATTTTTTTGACTGCCACTGCTTGAATAGGAGTCTGCAAGTCATTAATAGATTAAATTAAATGATGGCAGCTGAGCTCCTTCTGATTACAAGTGATTACCAACAGACAGGTGTATTGCCAATTAAGGAAGCAGAGGAGTATAAAGGAGACCAGGGGCTCTAGAGGCGGTACTTCTGAGGAAACAGCCCCAGGATTGAGGCTGAGAAACGCGTCAAGCAATCCGTCTGATTACATTGCCCGACATTCTGCATGGCATCCAGCTAACCATCACGAACAGAGACTGATTTCTGCAGCACGTCCCCGACAGCATCCGCCGCTCAGCGCCTCACCCAGCATCTGTTCGGCATTTGGCTCACCGCACCAAACGGAGATTCAGCTTATGACAGCTAGCAGTATGCTCCAGGTGAAGCTTGATGGAAAGTGGTGAGAGAGCATTATAGTCTTTGAATTTTTATGCCGATCTGAATGAGACTGTGAGCATTTTATCTATTATTTCTCACAAGCCCTGCACATTCTATTGCAGTGTCCCAGAGCGGGCAGCCGGCGCCCTACGGACATAACACAATTGTTGCCCATTGCATAAGTTGGGTTAAGTATAATAACAGACTCCAAAATAGCGTCACATGCTTAATCTGTTATTGTGCAATTATAAGCTTCATAAGAAAAGCTGATCAATTCTGGACGGCATTATTGAGAAATAAGAGCTAAATAGGGATTTCACAAATAATGGAGCGGATGACATCAATGTGAATAATCCCTATATACATCACGGATGAACTTTTAAACCCTCTACCAATATATGGTTTCAAGTGTTTCAATCAGCCCACGCGTGGAGCTTACTCTAAGGAATTCCTGTTAATCACAAGAGTTACTATACATTATATAAAGGGTAGATTGATACATTGTTCCAAAGGAGACCTTAGTGAGGAATACAAATTGTTACATGTTTTGATGTGTTGCTGCTAAAAGATTTTTTAAAGTCACAGGATGTTTAGGTTTTCTCATAATTTTTATATATGAATAAGGTCATTTTTAATAAAATATATTAATACTTTAGTGACAGCGCTTCTCTCTGTGGTTCTCAGCAAACAAAGGCAGCATGCAGGAAGCTATTACCGGCATCTGTGAGAAGCCCTGGGAGTGTATTTAACAAGGAGTCCTCCAATCAGCTGCTAAAGGCTGATTAGAATAAATGCCGTGCAGCTGCCTTGCTGCACGGCCAGAGAGCAGGTGAATATCTTAATTTCCTAAAGCCTAGCAACGGGGAACGCGGTCCACCAGTGGCGTCCCCGTTGCTAGGGTCCGTGCGGCTCAGCGCGCCCGGCGTCTAGCGTTGCTAGGGAGCCGGCGGCTGTACGTGCACGGCATCTCTAGTTGCTAGGCGCCGGGCCGCGCAGACCATCAAGCGGACCCCGGCGCCTAACAGTACCCCCCCCCTTGAGGAGGGGTCAAGGAACCCCTAAAGCCAGGTTTCTGAGGAAATTCCCGAAAAAATGCCCTCTTGAGCCTCGGGGCATGAAGATCCTTATCCAGGACCCAAGACCTTTCCTCCGGACCATAGCCTTTCCAGTGAACCAGAAAATACAGCCGATCCCGGGACAATTTGGAATCGAGAACCTTCTCTACCAAGAACTCCTGTTGTCCCTGTACATCCACTGGAGATCTACCCTGAGAGATCTTCCGAGGAAATCTACTGGAAGAAACGTATTGTTTCAACAGGGAACAATGAAACGTATTTCCAATCCTGAGAGATCTTGGTAAACGTAACCGAAAGGCAACTGGGTTGACTCTTTTAATAATAAGAAATGGCCCAATAAATTTGGGTCCCAGTCTAGCTGAGGATTGTCGAAGCCTGATGTTGCGAGTCGACAACCACACCCTATCTCCCACCTTAAAAGTGCAAGGACGTCGGAGCCTGTCAGAAAATTTCTTCTCTCGAAAGGCCGCTTTTCTGAGAGCAAGGTGCACCTTTTTCCAAATGGCTCTGAGATGGGAGGTTAAGGTAAGCGAGGAGACTGAGGAATGATGAAAAAAAGAATTAGCTCTGGGGTGAAAACCAAAAACTGAAAAGAATGGAGACTCTTTAGTGGAGGAATGACAAGAATTATTGTAAGCAAATTCAGCCAACGGAAGAAACTCGGACCAATCATTCTGGAGTTTGGCTGAATACAAGCGCAAATATTGTTTCAATGATTGGTTAACTCGTTCGGTTTGCCCGTTGGATTGTGGGTGGTAACCGGATGTTAACGACAATTTCATCTTCAATGAGGCACAAAAACATTTCCAGAATTGTGCGATGAATTGTGGACCCCGATCAGAAACAATATCAGTAGGCAACCCATGAAGCCTGAATACATGGCGGAGAAACAAAACTGCCAACCCTTGGGCAGAAGGCAATCGGGGAAGAGCAATAAAATGAGCCATTTTACTAAAACGGTCCACTACCACCCATATGACTCGGAATCCGGCTGAAAGGGGAAGGTCAACCACAAAATCCATGGAAATATGAGACCACGGCCTGAGAGGAACATTTAAGGGCATAAGTTGCCCGATGGGCAAGGAACGGGGAACCTTATGCTTTGCACAAACCTGACATGAATAAACAAATTTCTTGACGTCTTTAGAAAGACCAGGCCACCATACTGAGCGAGAGACTAACTCCAATGTCTTAGAGACTCCTGGATGCCCTGAAACTTTGTTATCATGGAATTCCGTTAAAACAGTAACTCTCAAAAACTCAGGGACGTAAAGACGACCAGCAGGAGTAATTCTAGGAGCTTGGTGTTGAAGCTGTTTTAACTGGGTAAATAAATCTTGTGTGAGGCCCGCCCAGATGACCGAAGATGGAAGTATGGGGGTAACAGGATTGTTATTGTGAACCGGAAGAAAGCTATGTGACAGGGCATCAGCCTTAGTATTCTTGGAACCAGGCCTGAAAGTGATTATAAATTTGAAACGCGTAAAAAATAATGCCCAACGTGCCTGCCGGGCATTAAGCCGCTTAGCCGATTCAATCTATTGCAGGTTCTTATGGTCAGTCAATACCGAAATAGTATGTTTTGCTCCCTCCAGCCAATGCCTCCACTCCTCGAAAGCCCATTTTACCGCCAGTAACTCCCGATTACCAACGTCATAGTTGGATTCAGCGGAGGAGAATTTCCTGGACATAAAGGCACAAGGATGTAACTCCAGAGACTCCGGATCCTTTTGAGAAAGGATAGCCCCCACTCCAACCTCCGAGGCATCAACCTCCACCACAAAGGGCAATTCCGGATTAGGAAGTCTGAGGACTGGAGCCGAGACAAAGGCTTGTTTCAAGGCCCGGAAGGACAACTCAGCTTCACGCGACCAGTTGGTAGGATCCGCTCCTTTCTTTGTCAGAGCTACAATGGGAGCAACCAGGTCAGAAAAAGAATGAATGAACCTCCTATAATAATTCGCAAACCCTAAAAAACGCTTAATTGCTTTTAAATTGGTGGGTTGCGCCCAACTAAGGATGGCCTGGAGTTTCTTTGGTTCCATGGAAAATCCCTGAGGGGAAATTATGTACCCTAAAAAAGATACTTCCGTGACATGAAACTCACACTTCTCCAGCTTGGCATATAAATGATTCTCACATAACTTTTGAAGAACCAGACGCACCTGGGTAACATGTTGTTCCATTGATTTAGAAAAAATCAGGATGTCGTCTAAGTAAACGACCACGAATTTCCCTAGGAAGTCACGGAGCACATCGTTAATGAGGTCTTGAAAAACTGCCGGAGCATTGGACAGGCCGAACGGCATCACCAGGTATTCGTAGTGACCCGACTGAGTACTGAAGGCCGTTTTCCACTCATCTCCAGATTTAATTCGGATGAGGTTGTACCCTCCTCTAAGGTCAATTTTAGAAAAAAATCACAGCAGAACGTAACTGATCAAAGAGTACAGAAATCAACGGCAAAGGATAGGTGTTTTTAACTGAGATCTTATTCAGGGCTCTAAAATCAATGCAAGGTCTAAGCGAGCCATCCTTTTTCTCCACAAAGAAGAAGCCTGCACTTAAAGGAGATTTTGATGGTCTAATAAATCCTTTCTCAAGGCTCTCCTTTACATAATCATTCATAGCCGCAGTTTCTGGCCCGGATAATGCATATAATCTTCCCTTTGGCAATGCGGCACCAGGAATTAACTCAATAGCACAATCATAAGGCCGATGGGGAGGCAGAATGTCCGCATTGCCTTTGGAGAAAACATCAGCAAACTCCTGGTATTCCACCGGAATGAGTTCTGGAATGATAGCTGCTACTCTGACTGGAAACGTGATACATTCCTTATCACAAAAAGTACCCCAATGTGAAATCTCCCCCGACCGCCAATCAATGGTGGGATTATGAAAGGCCAGCCAAGGGTGACCCAGAACAACTGGAACTGCTGGGCAATGTGTAAGAAAGAACTCGATTTTCTCGGAATGTAGAGCTCCTACTGTAAGTAGTACAGGGGGTGTACGGAGAGAAATAATCCCATTAGACAGCGGACTCCCATCTAAGCCATGCATGGTGACACACCTACCCAAAGGTAACTGAGGAATGCCTAAGGCCTTAGCCCAAGTTAAATCCATAAAGTTTCCTGCAGCTCCACTGTCAACAAAAGCCGACACCAAAGAACTGAGGCTGCCAAAGGAAACTTTAACTGGGACTAAAAGGGAGTTATTCGAGGAGATAAGCTGCAGACCTAGGTGAACCCCCTCACAATTCACCTGGTCAAAGCGTTTCCCGACTTGTTCGGACAATTACGAGCAAAATGTCCCTTACCCCCACAGTACAGACAAAGACCAGAATTTTGCCTTCTGGCTCTTTCTTCAGGAGACAGCCGGGAGAGACCCATCTGCATGGTCTCCTCTACATCTTCAGGAATGGAATATACACACGGACTTGACCTTACAGGTGCTCCTTTTTCAGCCCTCCGCTCTCTGAGACGACGATCAATCTTAATAGAAAGCTCCATGAGTTTATCGAGAGTCTCAGGAGCGGGGTACTGAAGGAGACTGTCTTTTATAGACTCTGATAAGCCGAGGCGAAACTGACTGCGCAGGGCTGGGTCATTCCAGCCACAGTCGTTCGACCAACGGCGAAACTCCGTACAATAAACCTCTGCAGGATTTCTACCCTGTCTGAGAGCGCGCAACTGACTTTCAGCGGACGCCTCTCTATCAGGGTCATCATACAAGAGCCCTAAAGACTCAAAAAAAGCGTCAATTGACAACAATGCCGGATCCTCTGCTCTTAAACCAAATGCCCAGGTCTGAGGATCCCCCTGGAGCAAAGAAATAATAAACCCGACCCGCTGAGATTCAGTACCCGAGGAAGTCGGTCTTAAACGAAAATAAAGTTTACAGGATTCTTTAAAATTAAAAAAACTCTTTTCTATCACCAGAAAAACGGTCAGGCAAATGCATCTTTGGTTCAGGGACTACCCTTGGGGAAGCTCGCAAAAGATCTTCCTGCGACTTCACCCGAAGAGAAAGATCCTGAACCATCTGAGTAAGTTCTTGAATCTGGCTGACTAAGAGCTGACCAGGATTTGGCCCTAAACCTGTTGGATTCATGAGGCCGATAAACTCTCACAAAACTGAATGAGCAAAAATTAAACCCCGTTTAATTTTAAGTTTTGGTATGGCCGGTAATAATGTTATGATTCCAGCACTCTGGTCAGAGAAGATCTTATGGCAAGGACTGGAGCACTGGAACGGAATGCTGGGGAAGGGAGCAGGACAGGAAAATAGCCCCTGGCGCCCTAACTCTGTTGTCTCACCCGTGTTGTCAGAAATCCCCTGCGAGACTATGGTTTCTTGAGCCCTTGGCAGCCGCGTTTGAAGGGCGGATTATGTCTGCCCAACTTCGATGCCCCCCGGTCTTAATGAGAGACAAAGGGAAACCTGAGACAGGGTGATAACAAGAGGCCCTCTAACTAAACAACCAGGCCAGGGGCTAAGCAAACTCAAAACTATAATATGTGCGGAGAAACCGCCAGGAAAAAGGACAACCAAAATATCCACTTGTCCAATTCTCCTACCCGGCACCGCCAAGTACCAGAGAGGACTTGTGGAAGCGGAACCCTCCGCAAATGCTCCAAACACAAAATATAAAAGGTAAAGCGGCTGAGCCGCAACACACGGCAGAGCCGCAACACACGAACACCACTGGATATAAAACGGTGATCAGTCAGGACTCCAGGGAACCAAACGACCTCTTGGGATGAGATGACAACTCCCGAATACCGGACTTCTGCGGACTGGAATGACCGGATACAGCAGGACTGGAAACAGACTCTCAGCAAACAAAGGCAGCATGCAGGAAGCTATTACCGGCGTCTGTGAGAAGCCCTGGGAGTGTATTTAACAAGGAGTCCTCCAATCAGCTGCTAAAGGCTGATTAGAATAAATGCCGTGCAGCTGCCTTGCTGCACGGCCAGAGAGCAGGTGAATATCTTAATTTCCTAAAGCCTAGCAATGGGGAACGCGGTCCGCCAGTGGCGTCCCCGTTGCTAGGGTCCGTGCGGCTCAGCGCGCCCGGCGTCTAGCGTTGCTAGGGAGCCGGCGGCTGTATGTGCACGGCGTCTCTAGTTGCTAGGCGCCGGACCGCGCAGACCATCAAGCGGACCCTGGCGCCTAACAGTATGACTCCCAAAAACAACAACCGCGTCATTGGGACCAACTGCGATTTTGGCAAGTTTAGGAGCCAACCATGTTGTTGAAGAACTGTCAGGGAGAGTGCAATGTTTTGCACCAACTGGTCCCTGGATCTCGCCTTTATCAGGAGATCATCCAAGTATGGGATAATTGTGACTCCTTGCTTGCGAAGGAGAACCATAATTTCCGCCATCACCCTGGTGAAAATCCTCGGAGCCGTGGACAGACCAAACGGCAATGTCTGAAATTGGTAATGACAATCCTGAATTGCAAACCTTAGGTAGCTTGAGGCAGTGGGTAAATGGGAACATGTAAGTAGGCATCCTTTATGTCTACCAAAACCATGAAATCTCCGTCCTCCGGACTGGAGATCACTGCCCTGAGAAATTCCATCTTGAAATTGAATTTCTTTAGGAAGAAATTGAGGGATTTCAGATTTAAGATTGGTCTGACTGAGCCGTCCGGCTTCGGGACCACGAAGAGGCTTGAATAAAAACCTTCTCCCTGCTGACTAAGGCCAATTTGAACAATCGGTGAGGGGGAACGTCTTGAAACCCCAGTTTGTACCCTTGGGACACTATTTGTAAAACCCACGAGTCCAGGTCCGAATGAATCCAGAACTGACTGAAGAGTTTTAGACGTGCCCCCACTGGTGTGGGCTCCTGCAAGAAAGCCCCAGTGTCATGCAGTGGATTTGGCAGAAGCAGAGGACAATCTCTGGTCCTGCGATCTTGAAGAGGCTACAGACCTCTTCCTTTTCCTTCCTCTACCTGCAAAGAAAGGGGAATCTAAACTTCTTGCATATCTATTGGGCCAAAATGACTGCGGTAGATAATGATGCGTCTTCATCCGTTGACAGGGAACATAGGGCAAGAAGGTTGACTTACCATTGAAATGAGGATGCATCTTGCTGCCTTTCCAATGAAGCAAGTTTAATTTAGTAATAGGTGAAAAACCATCCTTACAAAGGTGTTAATCAGAGACTTGGCTTTGTGGACACTTTTCAGAGAACAAATTTGTTAGCATAAAAATAAAGCCAGAAAATGAAGAGCTTTTTAATCACTCAATTGGATTTTTCTGCCAGCATATTTTTTTTCTCTGCAACCCACTGCTAAATTGTGCTTCCTAGCTGTTTTTATAAAATCACTGAATCAAATCTAACTCTGATTACATCAGAGAAGGCCAGGTACCCTACACCATAACATGGGGTTTGAAATTTTGACTTGTCTACTTAAAGTTCACCAAAATCTGATAACAAGGTCAATTAGGTCCCTGGGTGGGATTGAACCACCAACCTTATGGTTAATAGCCGTACATACTAACTGATTGCGCCACAGAGACACTTTGCGAAAGTCTATACTGACAAAGGCTAATAAGCATTCATCTAAAACGTTTCCTAGAAAAACTTTAAAAAGTCAATAATCTGGAGAGTTTTTGTAAGATGTTTCTTCCATCAACCAACGAAGAAACACATTGGTACTTTCCCATGATGAGTGAGTGCTTCAGGATCTCTTGCACTTACATGTACAGCAGAGTACTGCAATGGAAGCATGCTGGGCCTCTAACCCAGAGGTAGGCAGATTGAAACTATCCTCTGCTATATGCATTTTTTTTTGTTATTTAAAGTAATCCAAAACTGGGATTGATATTTTGTCTCTTTTATTTTTACTTAAAGTACAATAACTTTTACCATTTTAATTTGTTTTAATAGTATATTGACAGTATTGTTTTCTTTCAAAAATCCACTTCATTTTCTTTACCCTATTATTAAAATGGTAATTGACAAAAACAAACTACATTGTCACCAGAAGAGCAATACAAAATGTACAAGTGATATATTAAAATCATCTTTCCAGCTTGAATTTCAATGATGCATTGGGTCAACAATTTTGTGAGAAACATCTTCACCCTTAAATAAAGATTTTCTTAATTCCTTACCTGTGTGCTAATTAGATATCACCTTGTTTTCACATTAAACAGACTTCCACATGAGAAAGCAGCAAGGATGCAGTGGCGTTAATGTTTCCTGGTGTCAACCTGTATTATTTCAGTAGACATTGAAATGAGGATACATCTTGCTGCCTTTCCAATGAAGCAAGTTTAATTTAGTAATAGGTGAAAAACCATCCCTACAAAGGTGTTAATCAGAGACTTGGCTTTGTGGACACTTTTCAGAGAACAAATTTGTTAGCATAAAAATAAAGCCAGAAAATGAAGAGCTGTTTAATCACGCAATTTGATTTTTTTGCCAGCATATTTCTTTTTCTCTGCAACCCACTGCTAAATTGTGATTCCTAGATGTTTTTATAAAATCACTGAATCAAATCTAACTCTGATTACATCAGAGAAGGCCAGGTACCCTACACCATAACAGGGGGTATGAAATTTGACTTGTCTACTTAAAGATCACCAAAATCTGATAACAAGGTCAAGTACGTCCCTGGGTGGGATTGAACCACCAACCTTTTGGTTAATAGCCGTACACACTAACTGATTGCGCCACAGAGACACTTTGCAAAAGTTCATATTGACAAAGGCTAATAAGCATTCATCTAAAACGTTTCCTAGAAAAACTTTAAAATGTCAATAATCTGGAGAGTTTTTGTAAGATGTTTCTTCCATCAACCAACGAAGAAACACATTGGTACTTTCCCATGATGAGTGAGTGCTTCAGGATCTCTTGCACTTACATGTGCAGCAGAGTACAGCAATGGAAGCATGCTAGGCCCATAACCCAGAGGTAGGCAGATTGAAACTATCTTCTGCTATATGCATTTTTTTTTGTTAATTAAAGTAATCCAAAACTGGAATTGATATTTTGGCTCTTTTATTTTTACTTAAAGTACAACAACTTTTACCATTTTAATTTGTTTTAATAGTATATTGACAGTATTGTTTTCTTTCAAAAATCCACTTCATTTTCTTTACCCTATTATTAAAATGGTAATTGACAAAAACAAACTACATTGTCACCAGAAGAGCAATACAAAATGTACAAGTGATATATTAAAATCATATTTCCAGCTTGCATTTCAATGATGCATTGGGGCAACGATTTTGTGAGAAACATCTTCACCCTTAAATAAAGATTTTCTTAATTCCTTACCTGTGTGCTAATTAGATATCACCTTGTTTTCATATTAAACAGCCTTCCACATGAGAAAGCAGCAAGGATGCAGTGGCGTTAATGTTTCCTGGTGTCAACTTGTATTATTTCAGTAGACATTGAAATGAGGATGCATCTTGCTGCCTTTCCAATGAAGCAAGTTTAATTTAGTAATAGGTGAAAAACCATCCTTACAAAGGTGTTAATCAGAGACTTGGCTTTGTGGACACTTTTCAGAGAACAAATTTGTTAGCATAAAAATAAAGCCAGAAAATGAAGAGCTGTTTAATCACTCAATTGGATTTTTCTGCCAGCATATTTTTTTTCTCTGCAACCCACTGCTAAATTGTGCTTCCTAGCTGTTTTTATAAAATCACTGAATCAAATCTAACTCTGATTACATCAGAGAAGGCCAGGTACCCTACACCGTAACAGGGGGTTTGAAATTTTGACTTGTCTACTTAAAGATCACCAAAATCTGATAACAAGGGAAATTAGGTCCCTGGGTGGGATTGAACCACCAACCTTATGGTTAATAGCCGTACATACTAATTGATTGCGCCACAGAGACACTTTGCAAAAGTCCATACTGACAAAGGCTAATAAGCATTCATCTAAAACGTTTCCTAGAAAAACTTTAAAAAGTCAATAATCTGGAGAGTTTTTGTAAGATGTTTCTTCCATCAACCAACGAAGAAACACATTGGTACTTTCCCATGATGAGTGAGTGCTTCAGGATCTCTTGCACTTACATGTGCAGCAGAGTACTGCAATGGAAGCATGCTGGGCCCATAACCCAGAGGTAGGCAGATTGAAACTATCCTCTGCTATATGCATTTTTTTTTGTTAATTAAAGTAATCCAAAACTGGGATTGATATTTTGTCTCTTTTATTTTTACTTAAAGTACAATAACTTTTACCATTTTAATTTGTTTTAATAGTATATTGACAGTATTGTTTTCTTTCAAAAATCCACTTCATTTTCTTTACCCTATTATTAAAATGGTAATTGACAAAAACAAACTACATTGTCACCAGAAGAGCAATACAAAATGTACAAGTGATATATTAAAATCATCTTTCCAGCTTGAATTTCAATGATGCATTGGGTCAACAAATTTGTGAGAAACATCTTCACCCTTAAATAAAGATTTTCTTAATTCCTTACCTGTGTGCTAATTAGATATCACCTTGTTTTCACATTAAACAGACTTCCACATGAGAAAGCAGCAAGGAAGCAGTGGCGTTAATGTTTCCTGGTGTCAACTTGTATTATTTCAGTAGACATTGAAATGAGGATGCATCTTGCTGCCTTTCCAATGAAGCAAGTTTAATTTAGTAATAGGTGAAAAACCATCCTTACAAAGGTGTTAATCAGAGACTTGGCTTTGTGGACACTTTTCAGAGAACAAATTTGTTAGCATAAAAATAAAGCCAGAAAATGAAGAGCTGTTTAATCACTCGATTGGATTTTTCTGCCAGCATATTTTTTTTCTCTGCAACCCACTGCTAAATTGTGCTTCCTAGCTGTTTTTTTATAAAATCACTGAATCAAATCTAACTCTGATTACATCAGAGAAGGCCATGTACCCTACACCATAAGAGGGGGTTTGAAATTTTGACTTGTCTACTTAAATATCACCAAAATCTGATCACAAGTTTAATTAGGTCTCTGGGTAGGATTGAACCACCAACCTTTCGGTTAATAGCCGAACACACTAACCGATTGCGCCACAGAGACACTTTGCAAAAAGTGCCTACTGACAAAGGCTAATAAGCATACATCTAGAACGTTTCCTAGAAAAACATTAAAAAATCAATAATCTGGAGAGTTTTTGTAAGATGTTTCTTCCATCAACTAACGAATAAACACATTGGTACTTTCCCATGATGAGTGAGTGCTTCAGGATCTCTTGCACTTACATGTGCAGCAGAGTACTGCAATGGAAGCATGCTGGACCCATAACCCAGAGGTAGGCAGATTGAAACTATCCTTTGCTATATGCATTTTTTTTGTTAATTTAAGTAATCAAAACTGGGATTGATATTTTTGCTCTTTTATTTTTACTTAAAGTACAATAACTTTTACCATTTTAATTTGTTTTAATAGTATATTGACAGTATAGTTTTCTTTCAAAAATCCACTTAATTTTCTTTACCCTGTTATTAAAATGGTAATTGACAAAAAAAACTACATTGTCACCAGAAGAGCAATACAAAATGTACAAGTGATATATTAAAATCATCTTTCCAGCTTGAATTTCAATGATGCATTGGGGCAACAATTTTGTGAGAAACATCTTCACCCTTAAATAAAGATTTTCTTAATTCCTTACCTGTGTGCTAATTAGATATCACCTTGTTTTCACATTAAACAGACTTCCACATGAGAAAGCAGCAAGGATGCAGTGGCGTTAATGTTTCCTGGTGTCAACCTGTATTATTTCAGTAGACATTGAAATGAGGATGCATCTTGCTGCCTTTCCAATGAAGCAAGTTTAATTTAGTAATAGGTGAAAAACCATCCCTACAAAGGTGTTAATCAGAGACTTGGCTTTGTGGACACTTTTCAGAGAACAAATTTGTTAGCATAAAAATAAAGCAAGAAAATTAAGAGCTGTTAAATCAAGCAATTTGATTTTTTTGCAAGCATATTTCTTTTTCTCTGCAACCCACTGCTAAATTGTGTTTCCAAGATGTTTTTATAAAATCACTGAATCAAATCTAACTCTGATTACATCAGAGAAGGCCAGGTACCCTACACAATAAGAGGGGGTTTGAAATTTTGACTTGTCTACTTAAATATCACCAAAATCTGATAACAAGGTCAATTACGTCCCTGGGTGGGATTGAACCACCAACCTTTTGGTTAATAACCATACACACTAACTGATTGCGCCACAGAGACACTTTGCAAAAGCACATACTGACAAAGGCTAATAAGCATTCATCTAAAACGTTTCCTAGAAAAACTTAATAAAGTCAATAATCTGGAGAGTTTTTGTAAGATGTTTCTTCTATCAACCAACGAAGAAACACATTGGTACTTTCCCATGATGAGTGAGTGCTTCAGGATCTCTTGCACTTACATGTGCAGCAGAGTACAGCAATGGAAGCATGCTGGGCCCATAACCCAGAGGTAGGCAGATTGAAACTATCCTCTGCTATATGCATTTTTTTGTTTGTTAATTAAAGTATTCCAAAACTGGGATTGATATTTTGGCTCTTTTATTTTTACTTAAAGTACAATAACTTTTACCATTTTAATTTGTTTTAATAGTATATTGACAGTTTTGTTTTCTTTCAAAAATCCACTTCATTTTCTTTACCCTATTATTAAAATGGTAATTGACAAAAACAAACTACATTGTCACCAGAAGAGCAATACAAAATGTACAAGTGATATATTAAAATCATCTTTCCAGCTTGAATTTCAATGATGCATTGGGGCAATGATTTTGTGAGAAACATCTTCACCCTTAAATAAAGATTTTCTTAATTCCTTACCTGTGTGCTAATTAGATATCACCTTGTTTTCACATTAAACAGACTTCCACATGAGAAAGCAGCAAGGATGCAGTGGCGTTAATGTTTCCTGGTGTCAACCTGTATTATTTCAGTAGACATTGAAATGAGGATGCATCTTGCTGCCTTTCCAATGAAGCAAGTTTAATTTAGTAATAGGTGAAAAACCATCCTTACAAAGGTGTTAATCAGAGACTTGGCTTTGTGGACACTTTTCAGAGAACAAATTTGTTAGCATAAAAATAAAGCCAGAAAATAAAGAGCTGTTTAATCACTCAAAAGGATTTTTCTGCCAGCATATTTTTTTTCTCTGCAACCCACTGCTAAATTGTGCTTCCTAGCTTTTTTTTATAAAATCACTGAATCAAATCTAACTCTGATTACATCAGAGAAGGCCAGGTACCCTACACAATAACAGGGAGTATGAAATTTGACTTGTCTACTTAAAGATCACCAAAATCTGATCACAAGGTCAATTACGTCCCTGGGTGGGATTGAACCACTAACCTTTTGGTTAATAGCCGTACACACTAACTGATTGCGCCACAGAGACACTTTGCAAAAGTACATACTGACAAATGCTAATAAGCATTCATCTAAAACGTTTCCTAGAAAAACTTAAAAAAGTCAATAATCTGGAGAGTTTTTGTAAGATGTTTCTTCTATCAACCAACGAAGAAACACATTGGTACTTTCCCATGATGAGTGAGTGCTTCAGGATCTCTTGCACTTACATGTGCAGCAGAGTACAGCAATGGAAGCATGCTGGGCCCATAACCCAGAGGTAGGCAGATTGAAACTATCCTCTGCTATATGCATTTTTTTTTGTTATTTAAAGTAATCCAAAACTGGGATTGATATTTTGTCTCTTTTATTTTTACTTAAAGTACAATAACTTTTACCATTTTAATTTGTTTTAATAGTATATTGACAGTATTGTTTTCTTTCAAAAATCCACTTCATTTTCTTTACCCTATTATTAAAATGGTAATTGACAAAAACAAACTACATTGTCACCAGAAGAGCAATACAAAATGTACAAGTGATATATTAAAATCATCTTTCCAGCTTGAATTTCAATGATGCATTGGGGCAACGATTTTGTGAGAAACATCTTCACCCTTAAATAAAGATTTTCTTAATTCCTTACCTGTGTGCTAATTAAATATCACCTTGTTTTCACATTAAACAGACTTCCACATGAGAAAGCAGCAAGAATGCAGTGGCGTTAATGTTTCCTGGTGTCAACTTGTATTATTTCAGTAGACATTGAAATGAGGATGCATCTTGCTGCCTTTCCAATGAAGCAAGTTTAATTTAGTAATAGGTGAAAAACCATCCCTACAAAGGTGTTAATCAGAGACTTTGCTTTGTGGACACTTTTCAGAGAACAAATTTGTTAGCATAAAAATAAAGCCAGAAAATGAAGAGCTGTTTAATCACTCAATTGGATTTTTCTGCCAGCATATTTCTTTTTCTCTACAACCCACTGCTAAATTGTGCTTCCTAGCTGTTTTTATAAATCACTGAATCAAATCTAACTCTGATTACATCAGAGAAGGCCAGGTACCCTACACCATAACAGGGGGTTTGAAATTTTGACTTGTCTACTTAAAGATCACCAAAATCTGATAACAAGGTCAATTACGTACCTGGGTGGGATTGAACCACCAACCTTTTGGTTAATAGCCGTACACACTAACTGATTGCGCCACAGAGACACATTGCAAAAGTATATACTGACAAGGGCTAATAAGCATTCATCTAAAACGTTTCCTAGAAAAACTTTAAAAAGTTAATAATCTGGAGAGTTTTTGTAAGATGTTTCTTCCATCAACCAACGAAGAAACACATTGGTACTTTCCCATGATGAGTGAGTGCTTCAGGATCTCTTGCACTTACATGTGCAGCAGAGTACAGCAATGGAAGCATGCTGGGCCCATAACCCAGAGGTAGGCAGATTGAAACTATCCTCTGCTATATGCTTTTTTTTTGTTAATTAAAGTAATCCAAAACTGGGATTGATATTTTGTCTCTTTTATTTTTACTTAAAGTACAATAACTTTTACCATTTTAATTTGTTTTAATAGTATATTGACAGTATTGTTTTCTTTCAAAAATCCACTTCATTTTCTTTACCCTATTATTAAAATGGTAATTGACAAAAACAAACTACATTGTCACCAGAAGAGCAATACAAAATGTACAAGTGATATATTAAAATCATCTTTCCAGCTTGAATTTCAATGATGCATTGGGGCAACGATTTTGTGAGAAACATCTTCACCCTTAAATAAAGATTTTCTTAATTCCTTACCTGTGTGATAATTAGATATCACCTTGTTTTCGCATTAAACAGACTTCCACATGAGAAAGCAGCAAGGATGCAGTGGCGTTAATGTTTCCTGGTGTCAACTTGTATTATTTCAGTAGACATTGAAATGAGGATGCATCTTGCTGCCTTTCCAATGAAGCAAGTTTAATTTAGTAATAGGTGAAAAACCATCCTTACAAAGGTGTTAATCAGAGACTTGGCTTTGTGGACACTTTTCAGAGAACAAATTTGTTAGCATAAAAATAAAGCCAGAAAATGAAGAGCTGTTTAATCACTCAATTGGATTTTTCTGCCAGCATATTTTTTTTCTCTGCAAACCACTGCTAAATTGTGCTTCCTCGCTGTTTTTATAAAATCAATGAATCAAATCTAACTCTGATTACATCAGAGAAGGCCAGGTACCCTACACCATAAGAGGGGGTTTGAAATTTTGACTTGTCTACTTAAAGATCACCAAAAGCTGATAACAAGATCAATTACATCCCTGGGTGGGATTGAACCACCAACCTTTTAGTTAATAGCCGTACACACTAACTGATTGCGCCACAGAGACACTTTGCAAAAAGTACATACTGACAAAGGCTAATAAGCATTCATCAAGAACGTTTCCTAGAAAAACTTTAAAAAGTCAATAATCTGGAGAGTTTTTGTAAGATGTTTCTTCCATCAACCAATGAAGAAACACATTGGTACTTTCCCATGATGAGTGAGTGCTTCAGGATCTCTTGCACTTACATGTGCAGCAGAGTACTGCAATGGAAGCATGCTGGGCCCATAACCCAGAGATAGGTAGATTGAAACTATCCTCTGCTATATGCATTTTTTTTTGTTAATTAAAGTAATCCAAAACTGGGATTGATATTTTGTCTCTTTTATTTTTACTTAAAGTACAATAACTTTTACCATTTTAATTTGTTTTAATAGTATATTGACAGTATTGTTTTCTTTCAAAAATCCACTTCATTTTCTTTACCCTATTATTAAAATGGTAATTGACAAAAACAAACTACATTGTCACCAGAAGAGCAATACAAAATGTACAAGTGATATATTAAAATCATCTTTCCAGCTTGAATTTCAATGATGCATTGGGTCAACAATTTTGTGAGAAACATCTTCACCCTTAAATAAAGATTTTCTTAATTCCTTACCTGTGTGCTAATTAGATATCACCTTGTTTTCACATTAAACAGACTTCCACATGAGAAAGCAGCAAGGATGCAGTGGCGTTAATGTTTCCTGGTGTCAACCTGTATTATTTCAGTAGACATTGAAATGAGGATACATCTTGCTGCCTTTCCAATGAAGCAAGTTTAATTTAGTAATAGGTGAAAAACCATCCCTACAAAGGTGTTAATCAGAGACTTGGCTTTGTGGACACTTTTCAGAGAACAAATTTGTTAGCATAAAAATAAAGCCAGAAAATGAAGAGCTGTTTAATCACGCAATTTGATTTTTTTGCCAGCATATTTCTTTTTCTCTGCAACCCACTGCTAAATTGTGATTCCTAGATGTTTTTATAAAATCACTGAATCAAATCTAACTCTGATTACATCAGAGAAGGCCAGGTACCCTACACCATAACAGGGGGTATGAAATTTGACTTGTCTACTTAAAGATCACCAAAATCTGATAACAAGGTCAAGTACGTCCCTGGGTGGGATTGAACCACCAACCTTTTGGTTAATAGCCGTACACACTAACTGATTGCGCCACAGAGACACTTTGCAAAAGTTCATATTGACAAAGGCTAATAAGCATTCATCTAAAACGTTTCCTAGAAAAACTTTAAAAAGTCAATAATCTGGAGAGTTTTTGTAAGATGTTTCTTCCATCAACCAACGAAGAAACACATTGGTACTTTCCCATGATGAGTGAGTGCTTCAGGATCTCTTGCACTTACATGTGCAGCAGAGTACAGCAATGGAAGCATGCTAGGCCCATAACCCAGAGATAGGTAGATTGAAACTATCCTCTGCTATATGCATTTTTTTTTGTTAATTAAAGTAATCCAAAACTGGGATTGATATTTTGTCTCTTTTATTTTTACTTAAAGTACAATAACTTTTACCATTTTAATTTGTTTTAATAGTATATTGACAGTATTGTTTTCTTTCAAAAATCCACTTCATTTTCTTTACCCTATTATTAAAATGGTAATTGACAAAAACAAACTACATTGTCACCAGAAGAGCAATACAAAATGTACAAGTGATATATTAAAATCATCTTTCCAGCTTGAATTTTAATGATGCATTGGGGCAACGATTTTGTGAGAAACATCTTCACCCTTAAATAAAGATTTTCTTAATTCCTTACCTGTGTGATAATTAGATATCACCTTGTTTTCACATTAAACAGACTTCCACATGAGAAAGCAGCAAGGATGCAGTGGCGTTAATGTTTCCTGGTGTCAACCTGTATTATTTCAGTAGACATTGAAATGAGGATGCATCTTGCTGCCTTTCCAATGAAGCAAGTTTAATTTAGTAATAGGTGAAAAACCATCCCTACAACGGTGTTAATCAGAGACTTGGCTTTGTGGACACTTTTCAGAGAACAAATTTGTTAGCATAAAAATAAAGCCAGAAAATGAAGAGCTGTTTAATCACTCAATTGGATTTTTTTTGCCAGCATATTTTTTTTCTCTGCAACCCACTGCTAAATTGTGCTTCCTAGCTGTTTTTTATAAAATCACTGAATCAAATCTAACTCTGATTACATCAGAGAAGGCCATGTACCCTACACCATAAGAGGGGGTTTGAAATTTTGACTTGTCTACTTAAATATCACCAAAATCTGATAACAAGGTCAATTACGTCCCTGGGTGGGATTTAACCACCAACCTTTTGGTTAATAGCCATACACACTAACTGATTGCGCCACAGAGACACTTTGCAAAAGCACATACTGACAAAGGCTAATAAGCATTCATCTAAAACGTTTCCTAGAAAAACTTAATAAAGTCAATAATCTGGAGAGTTTTTGTAAGATGTTTCTTCTATCAACCAACGAAGAAACACATTGGTACTTTCCCATGATGAGTGAGTGCTTCAGGATCTCTTGCACTTACATGTGCAGCAGAGTACAGCAATGGAAGCATGCTGGGCCCATAACCCAGAGGTAGGCAGATTGAAACTATCCTCTGCTATATGCATTTTTTTGTTTGTTAATTAAAGTATTCCAAAACTGGGATTGATATTTTGGCTCTTTTATTTTTACTTAAAGTACAATAACTTTTACCATTTTAATTTGTTTTAATAGTATATTGACAGTATTGTTTTCTTTCAAAAATCCACTTCATTTTCTTTACCCTATTATTAAAATGGTAATTGACAAAAACAAACTACATTGTCACCAGAAGAGCAATACAAAATGTACAAGTGATATATTAAAATCATCTTTCCAGCTTGAATTTCAATGATGCATTGGGGCAACGATTTTGTGAGAAACATCTTCACCCTTAAATAAAGATTTTCTTAATTCCTTACCTGTGTGCTAATTAGATATCACCTTGTTTTCACATTAAACAGACTTCCACATGAGAAAGCAGCAAGGATGCAGTGGCGTTAATGTTTCCTGGTGTCAACCTGTATTATTTCAGTAGACATTGAAATGAGGATGCATCTTGCTGCCTTTCCAATGAAGCAAGTTTAATTTAGTAATAGGTGAAAAACCATCCTTACAAAGGTGTTAATCAGAGACTTGGCTTTGTGGACACTTTTCAGAGAACAAATTTGTTAGCATAAAAATAAAGCCAGAAAATAAAGAGCTGTTTAATCACTCAATTGGATTTTTCTGCCAGCATATTTTTTTTCTCTGCAACCCACTGCTAAATTGTGCTTCCTAGCTTTTTTTTATAAAATCACTGAATCAAATCTAACTCTGATTACATCAGAGAAGGCCAGGTACCCTACACAATACCCAGGGACGTAATTGACCTTGTTATCAGATTTTGGTGATCTTTAAGTAGACAAGTCAAAATTTCAAACCCCCTCTTATGGTGTAGGGTACATGGCCTTCTCTGATGTAATCAGAGTTAGATTTGATTCAGTGATTTTATAAAAAACAGCTAGGAAGCACAATTTAGCAGTGGGTTGCAGAGAAAAAAAATATGCTGGCAAAAAAAATCCAATTGAGTGATTAAACAGCTCTTCATTTTCTGGCTTTATTTTTATGCTAACAAATTTGTTCTCTGAAAAGTGTCCACAAAGCCAAGTCTCTGATTAACACCGTTGTAGGGATGGTTTTTCACCTATTACTAAATTAAACTTGCTTCATTGGAAAGGCAGCAAGATGCATCCTCATTTCAATGTCTACTGAAATAATACAGGTTGACACCAGGAAACATTAACGCCACTGCATCCTTGCTGCTTTCTCATGTGGAAGTCTGTTTAATGTGAAAACAAGGTGATATCTAATTATCACACAGGTAAGGAATTAAGAAAATCTTTATTTAAGGGTGAAGATGTTTCTCACAAAATCGTTGCCCCAATGCATCATTGAAATTCAAGCTGGAAAGATGATTTTAATATATCACTTGTACATTTTGTATTGCTCTTCTGGTGACAATGTAGTTTGTTTTTGTCAATTACCATTTTAATAATAGGGTAAAGAAAATGAAGTGGATTTTTGAAAGAAAACAATACTGTCAATATACTATTAAAACAAATTAAAATGGTAAAAGTTATTGTACTTTAAGTAAAAATAAAAGAGACAAAATATCAATCCCAGTTTTGGATTACTTTAATTAACAAAAAAAAATGCATATAGCAGAGGATAGTTTCAATCTACCTATCTCTGGGTTATGGGCCTAGCATGCTTCCATTGCTGTACTCTGCTGCACATGTAAGTGCAAGAGATCCTGAAGCACTCACTCATCATGGGAAAGTACCAATGTGTTTCTTCGTTGGTTGATGGAAGAAACATCTTACAAAAACTCTCCAGATTATTGACTTTTTAAAGTTTTTCTAGGAAACGTTTTAGATGAATGCTTATTAGCCTTTGTCAATATGAACTTTTGCAAAGTGTCTCTGTGGCGCAATCAGTTAGTGTGTACGGCTATTAACCAAAAGGTTGGTGGTTCAATCCCACCCAGGGACGTACTTGACCTTGTTATCAGATTTTGGTGATCTTTAAGTAGACAAGTCAAATTTCATACCCCCTGTTATGGTGTAGGGTACCTGGCCTTCTCTGATGTAATCAGAGTTAGATTTGATTCAGTGATTTTATAAAAACATCTAGGAATCACAATTTAGCAGTGGGTTGCAGAGAAAAAGAAATATGCTGGCAAAAAAATCAAATTGCGTGATTAAACAGCTCTTCATTTTCTGGCTTTATTTTTATGCTAACAAATTTGTTCTCTGAAAAGTGTCCACAAAGCCAAGTCTCTGATTAACACCTTTGTAGGGATGGTTTTTCACCTATTACTAAATTAAACTTGCTTCATTGGAAAGGCAGCAAGATGTATCCTCATTTCAATGTCTACTGAAATAATACAGGTTGACACCAGGAAACATTAACGCCACTGCATCCTTGCTGCTTTCTCATGTGGAAGTCTGTTTAATGTGAAAACAAGGTGATATCTAATTAGCACACAGGTAAGGAATTAAGAAAATCTTTATTTAAGGGTGAAGATGTTTCTCACAAAATTGTTGACCCAATGCATCATTGAAATTCAAGCTGGAAAGATGATTTTAATATATCACTTGTACATTTTGTATTGCTCTTCTGGTGACAATGTAGTTTGTTTTTGTCAATTACCATTTTAATAATAGGGTAAAGAAAATGAAGTGGATTTTTGAAAGAAAACAATACTGTCAATATACTATTAAAACAAATTAAAATGGTAAAAGTTATTGTACTTTAAGTAAAAATAAAAGAGACAAAATATCAATCCCAGTTTTGGATTACTTTAATTAACAAAAAAAAATGCATATAGCAGAGGATAGTTTCAATCTACCTATCTCTGGGTTATGGGCCCAGCATGCTTCCATTGCAGTACTCTGCTGCACATGTAAGTGCAAGAGATCCTGAAGCACTCACTCATCATGGGAAAGTACCAATGTGTTTCTTCATTGGTTGATGGAAGAAACATCTTACAAAAACTCTCCAGATTATTGACTTTTTAAAGTTTTTCTAGGAAACGTTCTTGATGAATGCTTATTAGCCTTTGTCAGTATGTACTTTTTGCAAAGTGTCTCTGTGGCGCAATCAGTTAGTGTGTACGGCTATTAACTAAAAGGTTGGTGGTTCAATCCCACCCAGGGATGTAATTGATCTTGTTATCAGCTTTTGGTGATCTTTAAGTAGACAAGTCAAAATTTCAAACCCCCTCTTATGGTGTAGGGTACCTGGCCTTCTCTGATGTAATCAGAGTTAGATTTGATTCATTGATTTTATAAAAACAGCGAGGAAGCACAATTTAGCAGTGGTTTGCAGAGAAAAAAAATATGCTGGCAGAAAAATCCAATTGAGTGATTAAACAGCTCTTCATTTTCTGGCTTTATTTTTATGCTAACAAATTTGTTCTCTGAAAAGTGTCCACAAAGCCAAGTCTCTGATTAACACCTTTGTAAGGATGGTTTTTCACCTATTACTAAATTAAACTTGCTTCATTGGAAAGGCAGCAAGATGCATCCTCATTTCAATGTCTACTGAAATAATACAAGTTGACACCAGGAAACATTAACGCCACTGCATCCTTGCTGCTTTCTCATGTGGAAGTCTGTTTAATGCGAAAACAAGGTGATATCTAATTATCACACAGGTAAGGAATTAAGAAAATCTTTATTTAAGGGTGAAGATGTTTCTCACAAAATCGTTGCCCCAATGCATCATTGAAATTCAAGCTGGAAAGATGATTTTAATATATCACTTGTACATTTTGTATTGCTCTTCTGGTGACAATGTAGTTTGTTTTTGTCAATTACCATTTTAATAATAGGGTAAAGAAAATGAAGTGGATTTTTGAAAGAAAACAATACTGTCAATATACTATTAAAACAAATTAAAATGGTAAAAGTTATTGTACTTTAAGTAAAAATAAAAGAGCCAAAATATCAATCCCAGTTTTGGATTACTTTAATTAACAAAAAAAAAGCATATAGCAGAGGATAGTTTCAATCTGCCTACCTCTGGGTTATGGGCCCAGCATGCTTCCATTGCTGTACTCTGCTGCACATGTAAGTGCAAGAGATCCTGAAGCACTCACTCATCATGGGAAAGTACCAATGTGTTTCTTCGTTGGTTGATGGAAGAAACATCTTACAAAAACTCTCCAGATTATTAACTTTTTAAAGTTTTTCTAGGAAACGTTTTAGATGAATGCTTATTAGCCCTTGTCAGTATATACTTTTGAAATGTGTCTCTGTGGCGCAATCAGTTAGTGTGTACGGCTATTAACCAAAAGGTTGGTGGTTCAATCCCACCCAGGTACGTAATTGACCTTGTTATCAGATTTTGGTGATCTTTAAGTAGACAAGTCAAAATTTCAAACCCCCTGTTATGGTGTAGGGTACCTGGCCTTCTCTGATGTAATCAGAGTTAGATTTGATTCAGTGATTTATAAAAACAGCTAGGAAGCACAATTTAGCAGTGGGTTGTAGAGAAAAAGAAATATGCTGGCAGAAAAATCCAATTGAGTGATTAAACAGCTCTTCATTTTCTGGCTTTATTTTTATGCTAACAAATTTGTTCTCTGAAAAGTGTCCACAAAGCAAAGTCTCTGATTAACACCTTTGTAGGGATGGTTTTTCACCTATTACTAAATTAAACTTGCTTCATTGGAAAGGCAGCAAGATGCATCCTCATTTCAATGTCTACTGAAATAATACAAGTTGACACCAGGAAACATTAACGCCACTGCATTCTTGCTGCTTTCTCATGTGGAAGTCTGTTTAATGTGAAAACAAGGTGATATTTAATTAGCACACAGGTAAGGAATTAAGAAAATCTTTATTTAAGGGTGAAGATGTTTCTCACAAAATCGTTGCCCCAATGCATCATTGAAATTCAAGCTGGAAAGATGATTTTAATATATCACTTGTACATTTTGTATTGCTCTTCTGGTGACAATGTAGTTTGTTTTTGTCAATTACCATTTTAATAATAGGGTAAAGAAAATGAAGTGGATTTTTGAAAGAAAACAATACTGTCAATATACTATTAAAACAAATTAAAATGGTAAAAGTTATTGTACTTTAAGTAAAAATAAAAGAGACAAAATATCAATCCCAGTTTTGGATTACTTTAAATAACAAAAAAAAATGCATATAGCAGAGGATAGTTTCAATCTGCCTACCTCTGGGTTATGGGCCCAGCATGCTTCCATTGCTGTACTCTGCTGCACATGTAAGTGCAAGAGATCCTGAAGCACTCACTCATCATGGGAAAGTACCAATGTGTTTCTTCGTTGGTTGATAGAAGAAACATCTTACAAAAACTCTCCAGATTATTGACTTTTTTAAGTTTTTCTAGGAAATGTTTTAGATGAATGCTTATTAGCATTTGTCAGTATGTACTTTTGCAAAGTGTCTCTGTGGCGCAATCAGTTAGTGTGTACGGCTATTAACCAAAAGGTTAGTGGTTCAATCCCACCCAGGGACGTAATTGACCTTGTGATCAGATTTTGGTGATCTTTAAGTAGACAAGTCAAATTTCATACTCCCTGTTATTGTGTAGGGTACCTGGCCTTCTCTGATGTAATCAGAGTTAGATTTGATTCAGTGATTTTATAAAAAAAAGCTAGGAAGCACAATTTAGCAGTGGGTTGCAGAGAAAAAAAATATGCTGGCAGAAAAATCCTTTTGAGTGATTAAACAGCTCTTTATTTTCTGGCTTTATTTTTATGCTAACAAATTTGTTCTCTGAAAAGTGTCCACAAAGCCAAGTCTCTGATTAACACCTTTGTAAGGATGTTTTTTCACCTATTACTAAATTAAACTTGCTTCATTGGAAAGGCAGCAAGATGCATCCTCATTTCAATGTCTACTGAAATAATACAGGTTGACACCAGGAAACATTAACGCCACTGCATCCTTGCTGCTTTCTCATGTGGAAGTCTGTTTAATGTGAAAACAAGGTGATATCTAATTAGCACACAGGTAAGGAATTAAGAAAATCTTTATTTAAGGGTGAAGATGTTTCTCACAAAATCATTGCCCCAATGCATCATTGAAATTCAAGCTGGAAAGATGATTTTAATATATCACTTGTACATTTTGTATTGCTCTTCTGGTGACAATGTAGTTTGTTTTTGTCAATTACCATTTTAATAATAGGGTAAAGAAAATGAAGTGGATTTTTGAAAGAAAACAAAACTGTCAATATACTATTAAAACAAATTAAAATGGTAAAAGTTATTGTACTTTAAGTAAAAATAAAAGAGCCAAAATATCAATCCCAGTTTTGGAATACTTTAATTAACAAACAAAAAAATGCATATAGCAGAGGATAGTTTCAATCTGCCTACCTCTGGGTTATGGGCCCAGCATGCTTCCATTGCTGTACTCTGCTGCACATGTAAGTGCAAGAGATCCTGAAGCACTCACTCATCATGGGAAAGTACCAATGTGTTTCTTCGTTGGTTGATAGAAGAAACATCTTACAAAAACTCTCCAGATTATTGACTTTATTAAGTTTTTCTAGGAAACGTTTTAGATGAATGCTTATTAGCCTTTGTCAGTATGTACTTTTGCAAAGTGTCTCTGTGGCGCAATCAGTTAGTGTGTATGGCTATTAACCAAAAGGTTGGTGGTTCAATCCCACCCAGGGACGTAATTGACCTTGTTATCAGATTTTGGTGATATTTAAGTAGACAAGTCAAAATTTCAAACCCCCTCTTATTGTGTAGGGTACCTGGCCTTCTCTGATGTAATCAGAGTTAGATTTGATTCAGTGATTTTATAAAAACATCTAGGAAGCACAATTTAGCAGTGGGTTGCAGAGAAAAAGAAATATGCTTGCAAAAAAATCAAATTGCTTGATTTAACAGCTCTTAATTTTCTTGCTTTATTTTTATGCTAACAAATTTGTTCTCTGAAAAGTGTCCACAAAGCCAAGTCTCTGATTAACACCTTTGTAGGGATGGTTTTTCACCTATTACTAAATTAAACTTGCTTCATTGGAAAGGCAGCAAGATGCATCCTCATTTCAATGTCTACTGAAATAATACAGGTTGACACCAGGAAACATTAACGCCACTGCATCCTTGCTGCTTTCTCATGTGGAAGTCTGTTTAATGTGAAAACAAGGTGATATCTAATTAGCACACAGGTAAGGAATTACGAAAATCTTTATTTAAGGGTGAAGATGTTTCTCACAAAATTGTTGCCCCAATGCATCATTGAAATTCAAGCTGGAAAGATGATTTTAATATATCACTTGTACATTTTGTATTGCTCTTCTGGTGACAATGTAGTTTTTTTTGTCAATTACCATTTTAATAACAGGGTAAAGAAAATTAAGTGGATTTTTGAAAGAAAACTATACTGTCAATATACTATTAAAACAAATTAAAATGGTAAAAGTTATTGTACTTTAAGTAAAAATAAAAGAGCAAAAATATCAATCCCAGTTTTGATTACTTAAATTAACAAAAAAAATGCATATAGCAAAGGATAGTTTCAATCTGCCTACCTCTGGGTTATGGGTCCAGCATGCTTCCATTGCAGTACTCTGCTGCACATGTAAGTGCAAGAGATCCTGAAGCACTCACTCATCATGGGAAAGTACCAATGTGTTTATTCGTTAGTTGATGGAAGAAACATCTTACAAAAACTCTCCAGATTATTGATTTTTTAATGTTTTTCTAGGAAACGTTCTAGATGTATGCTTATTAGCCTTTGTCAGTAGGCACTTTTTGCAAAGTGTCTCTGTGGCGCAATCGGTTAGTGTGTTCGGCTATTAACCGAAAGGTTGGTGGTTCAATCCTACCCAGGGACCTAATTAAACTTGTGATCAGATTTTGGTGATATTTAAGTAGACAAGTCAAAATTTCAAACCCCCTCTTATGGTGTAGGGTACATGGCCTTCTCTGATGTAATCAGAGTTAGATTTGATTCAGTGATTTTATAAAAAAACAGCTAGGAAGCACAATTTAGCAGTGGGTTGCAGAGAAAAAAAATATGCTGGCAGAAAAATCCAATCGAGTGATTAAACAGCTCTTCATTTTCTGGCTTTATTTTTATGCTAACAAATTTGTTCTCTGAAAAGTGTCCACAAAGCCAAGTCTCTGATTAACACCTTTGTAAGGATGGTTTTTCACCTATTACTAAATTAAACTTGCTTCATTGGAAAGGCAGCAAGATGCATCCTCATTTCAATGTCTACTGAAATAATACAAGTTGACACCAGGAAACATTAACGCCACTGCTTCCTTGCTGCTTTCTCATGTGGAAGTCTGTTTAATGTGAAAACAAGGTGATATCTAATTAGCACACAGGTAAGGAATTAAGAAAATCTTTATTTAAGGGTGAAGATGTTTCTCACAAATTTGTTGACCCAATGCATCATTGAAATTCAAGCTGGAAAGATGATTTTAATATATCACTTGTACATTTTGTATTGCTCTTCTGGTGACAATGTAGTTTGTTTTTGTCAATTACCATTTTAATAATAGGGTAAAGAAAATGAAGTGGATTTTTGAAAGAAAACAATACTGTCAATATACTATTAAAACAAATTAAAATGGTAAAAGTTATTGTACTTTAAGTAAAAATAAAAGAGACAAAATATCAATCCCAGTTTTGGATTACTTTAATTAACAAAAAAAAATGCATATAGCAGAGTATAGTTTC